>NC_057795.1:429964620-430264620 GCF_018294505.1 Triticum aestivum | reverse complement strand
GTTGCACCTTCCTCTCGGTGCGCTTTGGTTGCTCCAAAATATCTTGTAGAGTGTTGTAGAAAACATCTCCAAAATCTGAAATTTCATTGTTGAGACCATGCAGAAATCTTGCCATATTTGACTCCTCGTCTTCATGAATACTAGCACGAACCAGCAATAATTCCATCTCTTTATAGTACTCATCCGTCGTGCGCGTACCTTGGCTGAGGTGTTGCAATCTGTTTCGGAGATCTCTATGATATTGTGAAGGAATGAACCTTCACCTCATAGCTTGTTTCATCACTTCCCAAGTGTCAATGTGGTCACGGCCTAGCAGCAACTCATTTTCTTGTAGTTGATTCCACCAAGTGACTGCATAACCAGAGAACTCAACAGAAGCAAGGTGGATCAGCAAGGTTATGGATATGAAAAATCTGATCACACCCAGTGAAAATATACATCAGGGTGTTCCTTTCCAATGAACTTGGGGACGTGCAACTTGATTCTTGCTATGTCATCTCGACCATCTCGATCACGATGTTCTGCACGACGCCCATCTTCAGCAGCACGACAGTATGGGACACCATCATAATCATCAAAAACATCTCCATGACCACGAGCAACATGCTCATGAGGGTCATAGTAGTGCCCACGAGGACCATGGCCTCGCCCTCGAAGTTGTCCTCCTCGATGCCCTCCATGAGCAACAGCACCATGCCCACGAGCAGCAGCCACATGTCCACCATAGCTATTGTTATCATCCTCCAAGGCATCGTCCACAGCAGCTTGCATGGAATTCTCATCCCCAACTTCCTCAAGTGGATCAATAGGGTTTTGTCGGTGTCGAATCCTATCGCCACCTGCTAGAGGTCGCTCGTGAAACATCCTTCCAAGGTCTTGAACCATGTTTCGTAATTCCTGAAACTCAGCACATGTGATCAGGGCAACTTCTTCCCCTTGATCTTCTCCATGAACACTCGATGTAGTTCCTATCATGTTAGTGGGGCTAAAAAGTGGAATAGGATATTTTTTATGGAATCACACAACCTCACCTCTTACTCACCAAAGTTCTTATGAGTTCACATTAGATTGTGCTTCTCTCGGATGTGTTCAAGCGATTGAAAGACAGGGATCAAAGAACTAGCTTCAGTTTTAGGTGCAGCTCAGTGGGGTAAACAAAAGGGGGCTTGTGATGAAATCAAGTTGATGCAAACCAAGAAAATATGGGGATAGATCTGATGAGCCTTTGTACCAAGATTAAAAATGCACAACACACAAGCTTCTGAAATTTTTCTACCAAGCTGAAACTTTTGGATCTTCCACAACACTTTCTTTGTATCTCTTGACTTTTTTTGCCACTCTTTATTTTCTCTTTGATTTTATTGCCACTTTTTTCCTCTCTTTTTCCAATGCACAACAACCAAATCTGAAAATAACTATGATGGTGAACTTGGTGCAGATCTAAAAGATGAAGAACATGCAAGGTATGCAATAACAAGATCTCATCGCTAACAAGGCTTGGATTTATTTTTCGTGGGACTTTGGACTTCTAGGACAGAAAATATAGCATGAAAAACACTCGATCTAAAGGGATGGTAGCAAGATAAGGCTCTGGTGACAAATGATAGGTGGGAACCCTATGGATGAGTTCACGCCCGAGGGTGGCTCGATCTTCACGTCGTAGGATCGAATCCGGAGGAATAACTAGCTGCAAGCAGCCGGGATAACTAGCTTTATAACTGCCCAGGTTGGATGCAACCCGTATTTTGGGGATGGCTGACCGAAGCTACAAGAACTTCAACCCGCTGTCCGAACAATCGCAGAACCACAAACAGGGACTAGCCCACACAAAACGGCTGGAACCATAAAGCACGAATTAGGGGGAACCAGAGGCTCCTTCTCATAAATTTGGATGAACTCACAAGAGCAAAGGTAGCAAGGATCTCTCGTATCTCTCTAGCAGTCTTGCAGCATAAGTTCGTAGCTAAATGGTTTGACAAAAGGTTTTCAAGAGGATGGGGGAGGTGGGGTTTTATAGCAGGGACACCCCCCTTAGCTAGGAGTGAAAATGATTCCAAAAATAAGCAGGTTTGCATGGATTCCTTGAGGGGAATAAGCAGTCAACCTTGGGAGTTGTTGGAGAGCTCCTCGAAAATTCGCGAAGCCTTGACAACCTGGACACCTTCCACGAGAATGACAACAGCTTTTGACTCACAACTTCAAATGATGTGAGGTTTTTTGCATTGGAAAGATAATTTGATGGAGCTTCTGGTGATGTACCCCTATGGCCCCGTGTCTCCACCACATGGGTGTGGCACAACAAAACATTAGAGGTAAAAACTGACAACATCAGCTCTACTTGAAACTTGTTTTCTCCAAACTTATTCCTCCAAAGCGGTTGCTTCAAGAGCTCGTAGGTTGTTGGATTTATTCCATGCAACACCAAAGTTCAACCCCAAAAAATGGAGATGAAATCGTAGTTGTGTCACCAAGATTACAAGGTAAACTTAATTAGCGTTCACCTGGTCACTTATCAGTTTGGCACGACTTCTTGTAATTGGGAATATAATTGTTGGAGACTTGTCGAGGGTTGTGATGTCCTCATCATCCCCCCCCCCTCTTGAAAAGGAGTCATCCTCGACTCTGATGGTCCATAGTATGGAGAGAGGTCGGACACATTGAAAGTTGGACTAACACCATAATCCATGGGAAGGTCAATCTTGTAGGCATTGTCATTGATCTTCGCAAGCACTTTGAAGGGACCATCTCCACATGGCTGCAACTTGCATTTGCATTGATCCGGGAAACGATCCCTCCACGGGTGTACCCTCATAACATCACCTTCTTCAAACAACACCTTCTTTCTTCCCTTGTTTGCTTGTTTTACATATTGTACAATCATCTTCTCAATATTTTCCTTGGTCTTCTCATGAATTTTATTCACCAAGCCAACACGCTTACTTGCATCAAGATTAGTTCACTCCTGCCATGGTAAAGACAAAAGATCTATGGGAGCAGCGAGTTTGAAACCATAAACAATTTCAAAAGGACAAAAATTAGTGGTCGAATGTACTGCCCTGTTGTATGCAAACTCCGTGTGGGGAAGACACTCTTCCCACATCTTCAAATCCGTCTTTAAAATTGCTCTTTGCATCATGCATAGTGTGCGACAACTTCAGTTTGTCCATCCATTTTTGGGTGGCATGTAGTGGAAAAGAAAAGCTTTGTTCCTAGCTTTGCCCACAACATTTTCCAAAAATATCTCAGAAACTTGGTGTCACGATCTAAAACAATAGTGCGTGATACTCCATGTAGCCGCACGACTTCCCTGAAAAATAGATCAGCAATGTGTGAAGCATCATCGCGCTTATGACACGAGATAAAATGAGCCATCTCGCTAAACATAACAACCACCACGAAAACTGAATCACTCCCTCTCTTAGTGCGTGGTAAACCAAGAACAAAGTCCATAGAAATATCTTCCCAAGGTGTACTAGGAATTGATAAGGGAGTATAAAGTCCATGAGGGTTTAAACGCGACTTAGCTTTGCGGCAGATCTCACAATGTAGCTCGTAGCGCTCACCATCACACCTCATCCTTGGCCGAAAGAAATGGTCAATCAGCACACCCTCAGTTTTCTTTGCTCCAAAATGTCCCATAAGACCACCAGCATGATCTTCCTACAAAAGCAACAAACGAACAGAGCAATTTTGGATGCACAATTTGTTAGCTCGAAACAAGAACCCATCATGCAAGTGGAACTTTTCCAAACCTTTTCCCTCACTAAACTTTGAGTGTGGTTCAGCAAAATATGGGTCATTGGCATACAATTCCTTGATGCTTTGCAACCCAAGAATTTTAGTATCAAGTTGTGAGACTAAAACATGGCGTCTAGACAAAGCATCGGCAACAACATTATCTTTTACTTTCTTCTACTTGACAATAATTGGAAAAGATTCTATGAATTCACTCCATTTTGCATGTCTATGGTTCATTTTTTGTTGACCCCTATGGTGCTTTGAAGATTCATGGTCGAAATTTATCAAATTTTCTTTAGGCCACAAATAATGTTGCCATGTTTTCAAAGATCTCGCAAGCACATATAATTCTTTGTCATAAACAGAATAATTCAAAGTTGGTCCACTTAGTTTCTCACTGAAATATGCAATAGTCCTACCTTCTTGCATGACAACTCCTCCAATACCAACACCACTTGCATCACATTCAATTTCAAAAGTCTTACCAAAGTTGGGTAGCGCAAGCAATGGCGCGGATGTCAACTTATCTTTCAACTTTTGGAAGGCCTTTTCTTGTCCGTCTTCCCACTTGAAGGGAACATCTTTCTTGGCTAGTTCATGATTGGGGCAGCAATGGTGCTTAAGTCCTTCGCAAACTGACGATTAAAACCAGGAAGGCCAAGAAAGCTTCGTACTTGGCTTACATTCAGGGGCGGACGCACGTTGAAGACTGTGGGGGCAGCTGCCCCCTCACGATTTTCACGTACGCTTATATACTGGTCATGCCTATCTGAGTGTGCCCCCACTTGGCCCAATACATTTGCCCCCACTCAGCCCAGTTATTTGTTTATTTTCAGAGCTACATATACGCCAAATTTGTAAATGCAACCCACCATCAAAGAACTAGCAGACTTAAGAGGTAGGGTACACCCGAGCCTGCTAATAAGTGCCAGCAAGCCTAGCTACGATTGCGTAACTTGATGGACACCTGCGGCCTACTTTGTCACAAAAAAAACCTGCAACCTGCTTAACGTACGCACACGATGTCCCCTAAAAACGTACCAGATGGCGGCCGTCCATACCACGCCGCTCACGTGATCGTGGCCTCGTGTGGTCGCCTGCTCCCCGCCGACAATCGGCGACTTGCCGTTGCCCATCTCTTCCAGCCTTGCACGACGACACCACGAAGGAAGCCGATCTACCAATTCTGGAATTCCCTCGTTCTAATTGATGTGGAGGTAAATAGTACAGTTCTTCTAGGGTTTCTTCTTGACAAATTTTTTGTTCGCTTGCAATTTCTAGGTTACAAATCATGTTAGTCTCATTGACTTTTGTATAAATTTAGAGGACCATGTCAGTTCAAACTTTTTTTGCAACATGTAAATTTAGTATGCATCTCTCATTTTACAAGTAAAATTGGCTAGTCCGGACTGACAAACTCCAATTTAATCCATATCATCTATTAGTTTTTTCCTTGTTCGTAGTACACTTCATCATTGTGTATGATGTTTGGCGATTTGATAATGTATTTAACGTATTAGTTTTTGGCATTCAAAATTGCTGGGAAGCTAAGGGGGAGGTTTATCTTCTTCAAATAAATTAACAACCTCTGAGATTCATGAACTGGTTGGTTTGAACAAGCTTTCTACAGATCCATCTAAAAGGAAAGAGGACTACATACTACATTCCCAACCAGCATGGTTATGTAAGAATAAAGAACTTGATGTGTGTGGGGGGGAGGGATCATGTGCTTACTTTTAGAAAGTTTAAGTCAATGATGATCGAGAAGATCAATCAATATTTTAGTGAAGATCAATTGTTGAATACAATTTGTAATGAAGTTATGGTTAAAAGCTTTGTTGAGATGAAAGATCATTGTTGGATAAAATAAAAGGTATTGTGCTAAAGCTCCTTTTATTTTGTAATAGTCGTATACTTCAATGTTAATATTTCTCCCTCTATTTGACAAGAATTCTTTTCTTGCATGTTGCAGGTTAGATTTTTATAACAATGTGTCAATGTTCTCTTTTGCAACTTTCAAAAAAGATATCGACATACTGATGTAAGTCATTTTCTTTGTATAGTTAGTTTCCTTTCAGTTTGCAATGAACTGGCTAATCTTGTATAGAATGAAGTTATTGTGCTCAGGTTTTAGTTTATATGGACACTTTCCTTGTTAATTCAGGAATATGGCCATACATGTTTGCCCCCTCTCAAGTTTTTTCTTGGGTCCGCCCCTACTTTGTTTTTTGAAGGCATCCACTCATGGATGGTCTTGACCTTCTCCTCATCTACCTCCACACCTTGGCCTGAAACAACAAAGCCAAGAAACATAACTTTGTCATTGCAAAATTTGCACTTTTCTTTGTTAGCATATAATCTCTCCTCTCTTAGGACATCAAGAACACACCAGATGTGTTCAACATGTACATCCAAAGTTTTACTATAAATCAGGATGTCGTCAAAGTAAACAACCACAAACTTGCCAATGAACATTCTAAGCACGTGATTCATTAATCTCGTGAAGGTACTAGGTGCATTTGTCAATCCAAATGTCATAACTAACCACTCATACAAACCAGATTTTGTTTTGAAAGCAGTTTTGCATTCATCACTCTCTCTCTCTCTCTAATTTGGTGGTAGCCACTTCGCAAGTCAATTTTAGAAAAGATGGTGACACCACTAAGTTCATCAAGCATATAATCAAGCCTAGGGATGGGGTGCCTATACCTCACGCGATGTTGTTAATAGGCCTACAATCACAACACATTCTCGAGGATCCATCTTTTTTGGTACTAAAAGAACTGGTGCAACACAAGGAGAGAGACTTTCCCTTGCATAACCTTTGTTTAGCATGCCTTCAACTTGTCGCTGAATCTCCTTGGTTTCCTCCAGGTTTGTGTGGTATGGTGGTCGGTTTGGCAATGGGGCTCCTGGGACCGAATCAATTTGGTGCTCAATGCCTCTTTGTGGTGGCAGCCCCAGTGGTACCTCCTCAGGAAACACATCTTCATACCCCTCCGAAAGTTCAACAGCAACACTAGGAGTGATAGACGGTAATTCTTTAGTAGAAAGAAAATTGTCCTTGTACAAAAGTACAAAGAACACAGAATTGGGTTTTCTCACCTCTCTCCTGTCCCTTTTCCCAGCCATCATAACTAATCCCTGTTTTCCCATGTCTTGGTAAATTTATGTTGTGGGGTTTTATTTGGCTTTGGATTCTCTCGCTCACTATTTTGGTGGATATCACTCAAGTGTTTCTTGCTCACTCTCTCTTTCTTTTTCCGATCATCCATCAATATTTCTTTGGGTGTCAAAGGGAGCAAAGATATGTGCTCTCCCTCGTATTGGAACGAGAGACGATTAGCACGGCCGCTGAGTTGCACATCATGATCATACAACCAAGGTCTTCCCAACAACAATTGACATGCTTGCATTGGCACCATGTCACATTCCACTTGATCTCGGTACTTCCCAATGGAAAACTGTATGGTGGCTATGTTGCTTACTCGAAGTGTACCACAATCGTTGAGGCATTGCATCCTATATGGACTTGGGTGCCTTCTTTGTTTCAGTCCCAGTCTCTCTACTAAATCTGAACTTGCAATGTTGTTGCAGCTGCCATTATCAAAAATAATGCTGCAAACCTTTGCCTTGATGGTGCCACGGGTGTAAAAAAATTATGTTGCTGCCCTTTCTCTTCTCTAGCTGCATTGACACTAAGAACACGATGGGAAACAAAGCAATCTCCCATGTCGGCCTGAATGTCACAACCACTCTTCTCGCCCTCTTCATCCTCATGATCATCCGGTGCTCCACTATCTTCATGTTCACTCTATGATTCCCACTCACCTTGTTCATTGATAAAATAGAACTCTCTTGTTTCGACATTCAAAAGAAATGTCCAACATTGGCATTGCTCCTGAGTTAGCCAAAGAGATCGCGGACCATGCCCTTTGCACTTCCAACACTCAATATCTCGGCTTCGAGATGATGGTACATCCATGGGGTTAGAAGTACTTCCAGGAGTAGAAGGAGCATGCTTTTCAACATTCCTAGGAGTCGATGATGATGCTGATGAAGCCGATGTTCGCCGAGTGGCAGTAGGGTGTGTAGTATGCTAAAACTGAACCACCATGAGAGGCACTCGGCTATGACTTTTGCCATGGTGTAGTGGTGCGGTTGTGAGATATCCGTCCAAGACCACTTCGCTGCACCTTCCTCTCCGTGCGCTTTGCTTGCTCCAAAATTTCTTGTAGAGTGTTATAGGGAAACATCTCCACAAAATCTGAAATTTCATTATTGAGACCATGCAGAAATCTTACTATCTTTGACTTCTTATCTTCATGAATACAAGCACAAACCATCAATAATTCCATCTCTTTATAGTACTCATCCACCATGCGCGTACCTTGGCTGAGGCGCTACAATCTGTTTCGGAGATCTCTCTGATATTCTGAAGGAACAAACCTTCACCTCATGGCTTGTTTTATCTCTTCCCAAGTGTCAACGTGGTCACGTCCTAGCAACAACTGATTTTCTTGTAGTTGATTCCATCAAGTCAGTGCATAACTATAGAACTCAACACAAGCAAGGTTTACTCTCTTTGGATCAGCAAGGTTATGGATACGAAAAATCTGATCACATTGCTCTTCCGAGTGAAAATATGCATTGGGGTTTTCCTTTCCTGTGAACTTTGGTACATGAAACTTGATTCTTGCTATGTCATATCGACCATATCGATCATGACATTCTGCACAACGCCCATCTTCAGCAGCACGACGGTATGTGACACCATCATAATCATCAAAAACATCTCCATGGCCACGAGCAACATGCTCATGAGGGTCATAGTAGTGCCCACGAGGACCATGGCCTCGCCCTCGAAGTTGTCCTCCTTGCTGCACTCCATGAGCAGCAGCACCATGCCCACGAGCAGCAACCACATGTCCACCATAACTGTTCTTATCATCCTCCAAGGCAATCATCCACAACAGCATGCATGGAATTCTCCAACCCAACTTCCTCAAGTGGCTCAATAAGGTTTTGTCGGTGTCAAACCCTATCGCCACCTGCTGGAAGTCGCTCGTGAAACATCCTTCCAAGGTCTCGAACCATGTTCCGTAATTCCTGAAACTCAGCACGTGTGATTGGGGCAACTTCTTCCCCTTGATCTTCTCCATGAACACTCCGTGCAGTTCCTGCCATGTTAGTGGGGCTAAAACCTGGAATAGGATATTTTTTGTGGAATCACCCAACCTCACCTCTTACTCACCAAAGTTCTTATGAGTTCACATCAGATTGCGCTTCTCTCGGATGTGTTAAAGCGATTGAAGACATGGATCAAAGAACTAGCTTTAGTTATAGGTGGAGCTCGGTGGGGTAAACAAAAGGGGGCTTGTGCTGAAATCAAGTTGATGCAAACCAAGAAAATATGGGGATAAATCTGTTGCTCCTTTGCACCAAGATTAAAAATATATGAGCTTCTGAAATTTTCTACCAAGCTAAAACTTTTGGATCTTACACAACACTTACTTTTTCTCTCTTGACTTTTTTTGCCACTCTTTTTTTCTCTCTTTGATTTTTTGCCACTTTTTCCTCTCTTTTTCCAAAGCACAGCAACCAAATCTGAAAATAACTATGAAGGTGAACTTGGTGCAGATTGCTACCTCTTGAGCATGCGTTGGTTTTCCCTTGAAGAGGAAAGGGTGATGCAACAAAGTACCGAAAGTATTTCCCTCAGTTTTTGAGAACCAAGGTATCAATCCAGTAGGAGGCTACACTCAAATCCCTCGTACCTGCACAAACAAATAAGAACCTTGCAACCAACGCGATAAAGGGGTTGTCAATCCCTTCACGGCAACTTGCAGAAGTCAGATCTGATGGAGATAATAAGATAAATATTTTTGGTATTTTTATGATATAGATTGGAAAGTAAAGTTTACAAAATAAAATAGATCAGAAACTTATATGATGGAAAATAGACCCGGGGGCCATAGGTTTCACTAGTGGCTTCTCTCAAGATAGCATATGTATTACGGTGGGTGAACAAATTACTGTCGAGCAATTGATAGAAAAGTGCATAATTATGAGAATATCTAGGCATGATCATGTAAATAGGCATCACGTCCGCGACAAGTAGATCGAAACGATTCTGCATCTACTACTATTACTCCACACATCAACCGCTATCCAGCATGCATCTAGAGTATTAAGTTCATAAGAACAGAGTAACGCATTAGGCAAGATGACATGATGTAGAGGGATAAACTCAAGCAATATGATATAAACCCCATCTTTTTATCCCCGATGGCAACAATACAATACGTCCTTGCTGTCACTGGGAAAGGACACCGCAAGATTGAACCCAAAGCTAAGCACTTCTCCCATTGCAAGAAAGATCAATCTAGTAGGCCAAAACAAACTGATAATTCGAAGAGACGTGCAAAGTTAACAAATCATACATAAAAGAATTTAGAGGAGATTCAAATATTGTTCATAGATAATCTTGATCATAAACCCACAATTCATCGGATCTTGCCAAACATACCGCAAAAAGAATTACATCGAATAGATCTCCAAGAAGATCGAGGAGAACTTTGTATTGAGATCCAAAGAGAGAGAATAAGCCATCTAGCTAATAACTATGGGCCCGAAGGTCTGTGGTAAACTACTCACACTTCATCGGAGAGGCTATGGTTGATGTTGAAGCCCTCCATGATCGATTCCCCCTTCGACGGAGCACCGGAAAAGGCCCCAAGATGGGATCTCACGGGTACAGAAGGTTGCGGCGGTGGAAATAGGGTTTCGTGGTGCTTCTGGATGTTTTCAGGGTATATGAGTATATATAGGCGAAAGAAGTCGGTCAGGGGAGCCATGAGGGGCCCATGAGGGTGGGAGCGCGCCTACCCCCTGGGCGCGCCTCCCTGCCTCGTGGCCTCCTCGTTTCTTTCTTGACGTCCACTCCAAGTCTCCTGGGTTGCGTTTGTTCCAAAAATAACTCTCCCAAAGGTTTCATTCCGTTTGGACTGCGTTTGATATTCCTTTTCTGCCAAACATTGTAATAGGCAAAAAACAGCAATTTGGACCGGGCCTCCGGTTAATAGGTTAGTCCCAAAAATAATATAAAAGTGTATAATAAAGCCCATTAAACATCCAAAACAGATAATAAAATAGCATGGAACAATCAAAAATTATAGATACGTTGGAGATGTATCAAGCATCCCCAAGTTTAATTCCTGCTCGTGCTCGAGTAGGTAAATGATAAAAATAGAATTTTTGATATGGAATGCTACCTAGCATAATTCTCAATGTAATTTTCTTTATTGTGGTATGAATGTTCAGATCCAAAAGATTCAAGATAAAAGTTTAATATTGACATAAAAATAGTAATACTTCAAGCATGCTTCATTTTCGTCTTATCAAGCAGTTTATGTCTTATCATGCTTCAAGCAGTTTATGTCTTATCAAAATGACATAGCCAAAGAAAGCTTATCCCTACAAAATCATATAGTTTGGCCATGCTTCATTTTTGTCACACAAAATGCTCCCATCATGCACAACCCCGGTTTCAGCCAAGCAATTGGTTCATACTTTTTAACGTGCTTCAGCCTTTCAGCCCTCACGCAATACATGAGTGTAAGCCATGGACATAGCACTATGGGTGGAGTAGAGTATGATGATATGGATTATGTGAGAAAACAAAAAAGGAGAAAGTCTCACATTGACGCGACTAATCAACAGGCTATGGAGATGCCCACCAATTGATGTCAATACGAGGAGTAGGGATTTCCATGCAACCGATGCACTAGAGCTATAAATGTATGAAAGCTCATCAAAAAGAAACTAAGTGGGTGTGCATCCAACTTGCCTGCTCACGAAGATCTAGGGCATTTTGAGGAAGCCCGTCATTGGAATATACAAGCCAAGTTCTATAATTAAAAATTCCCACTAGTATATGAAAGTCACAAAATAAGAAACTCTCTATCATGAAGATCATGGTGCTATTTTGAAGCACGAGTGTGGAAAAGGATAGTAACGTTGTCCCCTCTCTCTTTTTCTCTCACTTTTTTATTTGGTGGGCTTCTTTGGCCTTTTTTCATGTGGGCTTCTTTGGCCTCTTCTATTTTCCATAAAGTCCGGAGTCTCATCCCGACTTGTGGGGGAATCATAGTCTCCATCATCCTTTCCTCACATGGGACAATGCTCTAATAATAGAAATCATCACACTTCTATTTATTTACAACTCAAGAATTACAACTCAATACTTAGGACAAAATATGACTCTATGTGAATGCCTCCTGCGGTGTACCGGGATATGCAATGAATCAAGAGCGACATGAATGAAAGAATTATAAAGGTGGCTTTGCCACAAATACGATGTCAACTACATGATCATGCAAAGCAATATGACAGCGATGGAGCATGTCATAATAAATGGAATGGTGGAAAGTTACATGGCAATATATCTCGAAATGGCTATGGAAATGCCATAATAGGTAGGTATGGTGGCTGTTTTGAGGAAGATATAAGGAGGTTTATGTGTGATAGAGCGTATCCTATCACTGGGTTTGGATGCACCGGCGAAGTTTGCACCAACTCTCAAGGTGAGAAAGGGCAATGCACGGTACTGTAGAGGCTAGCAAATTGCGGAAGGGTAAGAGTGCGTATAATCCATGGACTCACATTAGTCATAAAGAACTCATATACTTATTGCAAAAGTTTATTAGCCCTCGAAGCAAAGTACTACTACGCATGCTCCTAGGGTAAGGGTTGGTAGGAGTTAACCATCGCGCGATCCCGACCTCCACTCATAAGGAAGGCAATCAAAGAACACCCCATGCTTCAAATTTGTCACACAACGTTCACCATACGTGCATGCTATGGGACTTGCCAACTTTAACACAAGTATTTCTCAATTTCATAATTATCCAACTAGCATGACTCTAACATTACCACCTTTATATCTCAAAACAATTATCAAGTATCAAATTTATCATAGTATTTAATGCACTCTATATGATAGTTTTTATTATACCTATCTTGGATGCCCATCATATTAGGACTAAGTTTATAGCCAAAGCAAATACCATGCTGTTCTAAAAGACTCTCAAAATAATATAAGTGAAGCACGAGAGATCAATAATTTCTATAAAATAAAACCACCGCCATGCTCTAAAAAGATATAAGTGAAGTACTAGAGCAAAATTATCTAGCTCATAAGATATAAGTGAAGCACATAGAGTATTCTAATAAATTCTGATTCATGTGTGTCTCTCCAAAAGGTGTGTACAGCAAGGATGATTGTGATAAACTAAAAAGCAAAGACTCAAATCATACAAGACGCTCCAAGCAAAGCACATATCATGTGGTGAATAAAAATATAGCATCAAGTAAAATTACCGACGGACGAAGACGAAAGAGGGGATGCCTTACGGGGCATCCCCAAGCTTAGGCTTTTGGTTGTACTTGAATTTTACCTTGGGGTGCCTTGGGCATCCCTAGGATTAGGCTCTTGCCACTCTTATTCCATAATCCATCAAATCTTTACCCAAAAACTTGAAAACTTCACAACACAAAACTCAACAGAAAATCTCATGAGCTCCGTTAGTGCAAGAAAACAAACCACCACTTTAAGGTACTATAATTAACTCATTCTTTTTTTATATTGGTGTCAAACCTAATGTATTCCAACTTCTCTATGGTTCATACCCCCCGATACTAGCCATAGATTCATCAAAATAAGCAAACATCACACGAAAAACATAATCTGTCAAAAACAGAACAGTCTGTAGTAATCTGTAACTTTCGAATACTTCTGGAACTCCAAAAATTCTAAAAACATAGGAAGTCCTAAATAATTTGTTTATTAATCTTCTTCAAAAATAATCAACTGAAAATAACGTTTCTTTGATTTATGAAAATTATTCTCGTGCGTGCAAAAGTTTCTGTTTTCAGCAAGATCAAACTAACTATCACCCAAGAAGACCCTATAGGTTTTACTTGGCACAAACACTATTAAAACATAAAACCACATCTAAACAGAGGCTAGATGAATATTTATTATTAAACAGAATCAAAAAGCAAGAAACAAAAATAAAATTGGGTTGCCTCCCAACAAGCGCTATCGTTTAACACCCCTAGCTAGGCCTTGAGATTTAATGATGCTCACATGAAAGACAAGAATTGAAGCACAAAGAGAGCATCATAAAGCATATGGAAAACCCCTATAAGTATAACATAATTCCTATGCATAGGCATCTTATAGGCAAATAAATTATCAAGACAGGCAAAAACTAGCATATGTAAGAAAGAAGTGAGAAACAATAACAATATCAACATAACGAGAGGTAATTTAGTAACATGAAAATTTCTACAACCATATTTTCCTCTCTCATAATAATTACATGTGGGATCATATTCAAATTCAACAATATAGCTCTCACATAAAATTTTCTCTACATGATCCACATGCATGCAAAGTTGACACTCTTCCAAAATAGTGGGAATATCATTAACTAAAGTCATGACCTCTCCAAACCCACTTTTATCAAAAACTTCATAAGATTGAACATTATCCAAATATGTGGGATATAAAGTTGACACTCTTCCAAACTCACTTTCAGTATTATTGCAAACATTATTATCAATCTCATATTCATCATGGGGCTTAAATAAATTTTCAAGATCATAAGAAGAATCACCCCAATCATGATCATTGCAACAAGTAGTAGACATAGCAAAACTAGCATCCCCAAGCTTAGGGTTTTGCATATTATTAGCACAATTGACATCAAGAGAATTTATAATAACATCATTGCAATCATGCTTTTCATCGAAGGAACTATCAAGTATGGGTGCAATAGCAACGATCTCATGTTTAACATAAGGAGCTATAGCAAATTCATCTTCATAAACATTGGCATCATGGCCACAAGAATAGCAAGCATCATGTTCATCAAGGGATATTTCAATCAAATCGTCGGAATCATAATTATCTATAGATTCATGCATATCATTATTTTCTTCCAAAGCAACGGTCATTCTCTCAATAAATTCCTTAACATAGGCATTATGAGCATAGTTTTCATAGCAATATTTAAGTATGTCAGAATTTTCAGATTTGTAGAGAGTATCATACTTTTCAATCAAAGAAGCAACTTCATGAGCACCCTTAAAAACGATAAATTCTTCAATTTGTTTGATATCATAGTAACTATAAACACCCTTTCCATAAGAAGATAAGATTTCATTATCATTAAACTCACATAGGTAGGGAAGGTGTTTTTTAGGGTTCTTAGAGCAACAAGTAAAATCATAAATTTCACAAAGACTCCAAGCATAGCATAGCAAACTATTTATTTGATACCATAAGAGCTTCCCCTTTTCAGACAAACGATGATGCACAAAATGAGCATCCTCATCTAAAGATTTTCCCTCAACTAAACTAGTTGGGGTTTCAGCACGAGCATGTATAGATCGAAGATGATCCCAGTAGAACACTTTAAGTGGATCCATATCAATAGATTTTTAGCAATGAAAGATGCAAGTAAATAGAAGGACATGGTAACACAAGATCGAGCGGAAGGAGGGCGAAGAAAAGGCAAAGGTGAAGTGGGGGAGAGGAAAACGAGAGGCAAATGGCAAATAATGTAATGCGAGGGATAAGAGTTTGTGATGGGTACTTGGTATGTCTTGACTTGTGTGTAGACTCCCCGGTAACGGCGCCAGAAATCCTTATTGCTACCTCTTGAGCATGCGTTGGTTTTCCCTTGAAGAGGAAAGGGTGATGTAGCAAAGTAGCGTAAGTATTTCCCTTAGTTTTTAAGAACCAAGGTATCAATCCAGTAGGAGGCTACACTCAAATCCCTCGTACCTGCACAAACACATAAGAACCTTGCAACCAATACGATAAAGGGGTTGTCAATCCCTCACGGCCACTTGCAAAAGTGAGATCTGATAGAGATAATAAGATAAATATTTTTGGTATTTTTATGATATAGATTGGAAAGTAAAGATTGCAAAATAAAATAGATCAGAAACTTATATGATGGAAAATAGACCCGGGGGCCATAGGTTTCACTAGTGGCTTCTCTCAAGATAGCATAAGTATTACAGTGGGTGAACAAATTACTGTTGAGCAATTGATAGGAAAGTGAATAATTATGAGAATATATAGGCATGATCATGTATATAGGCATCACATCCGCGACTAGTAGATCGAAATGATTCTGCATCTACTACTATTACTCCACACATCAACCGCTATCCAACATGCATCTAGAGTATTAAGTTCATAAGAAAAGAGTAACACATTAGGCAAGATGACATGATGTAGAGGGATAAACTCAAGAAATATGATATAAACCCCATCTTTTATCCTCGATGGCAACAATACAATACGTGCCTTGCTGCCCCTGCTGTCACTGGGAAAGGACACCGCAAGATTGAACCCAAAGCTAGGCACTTCTCCATTGCAAGAAAGATCAATCTAGTAGGCCAAACGAAACTGAGAATTCGAAGAGACTTGCAAAGATAACAAATCATACATAAAAGAATTCAGAGGAGATTCAAATATTTTTCATAGATAACCTTGATCATAAACCCACAATTCATCGGATCTCGACAAACACACTGCAAAAAGAATTACATCGAATAGATCTCAAAGAAGATCGAGGAGAACTTTGCATTGAGATCCAAAGAGAGAGAAGAAGCCATCTAGCTAATAACTATGGACCCAAAGGTCTGTGGTAAACTACTCACACTTCATCGGAGAGGCTATGGTGTTGATGTAGAAGCCCTCCGTGATTGATTCCCCCTCCGGCTTAGCACCGAAAAAGGCCCCAAGATGGGATCTCACGGGTACAGAAGGTTGCGGCGGTGGAAATAGTGTTTCGTGGTGCTTCGGGATGTTTTCAGGGTATATGAGTATATATAGGCGAAAGAAGTCGGTCAGGGGAGCCATGAGGGGCCCATGAGGGTGGGGGCATGCCTACCCCCCTAGGCGCGCCTCCCTGCCTCGTGGCCTCCTCGTTTCTTTCTTGACGTCCACTCCAAGTCTCCTGGATTGCGTTTGTTCCAAAAATAACTCTCCCGAAGGTTTCATTTGGTTTGGACTCCGTTTGATATTCCTTTTCTGCGAAACACTGAAATAGGCAAAAAACAACAATTTGGACTGGGCCTCCGATTAATAGGTTAGTCCCAGAAATAATATAAAAGTGTATAATAAAGCCCATTAAACATCCAAAACAGATAATATAATAGCATGGAACAATCAAAAATTATAGATACGTTGTAGACGTATCACAGATCTAAAAGATGAAGAATATGCAAGGTATGCAACAACAAGATCTCAGCATCAACAAGGCTTGGATTTATTTTCGGTGGGACTTTGGACTTCTAGGACAGAAAATTTAGCATGAAAAACACTCGACCTAAAGGGATGATAGCAAGATAAAGACGGATAACACATCCTACTGTGTCAACAAAGGCTCTGGTGCCAAAAGATAGGTGGGAACACGGTGAACGAGTTCACGCCCGAGGGTGGCCCGATCTTCACGTCGTAGGATCGAATCGTTAAGGATAACTAGCTGCAAGCAGCCAAAATAACTAGCTTTATACCTGCCAAGGTTGGATGCAACCCATACGTTGGGGATGGCTGTCCAAAGCTATAAGAACTTGAACCCGCTGTCCGAACAATCGTAGAACCACAAACCGGGAATAACCCACACAAAACGGATGGAACCATAAAGCAAGAATTAGGGGGAACCAGAGGCTCCTTCTCACGAATCCGGATGAACTAACAAGAGCAATGGTAGCAAGTATCTCTCGGATCTCTCTTGCGGTCTTGTTGCATAAGTTTGTAGCTGAATGGTTTGACAAAAGTGAAGGAAATAGGACCTAGAGGCAATAATAAAGTTGTTATTTTATATTTCCTTATTCATGATAAAGATTTATTATTCATGCTAGAATTGTATTGATCGGAAACTTAAATACATGTGTGAATACATAAACAAATACCGTGACCCTAGTAAGCCTCTACTAGACTAGCTCGTTGATAAAAGATGGTTAAGGTTTCCTAACCACAGACATGAGTTGTCATTTGATAACGGGATCACATCATTAGGAGAATGACGTGATGGACAAGACCCATCTGTTAGCTTAGCATAATGATCGTTCAGTTTTATTGCTATTGCTTTCTTCATGTCAAATACATATTACTTTGACTATGAGATTATGCAACTCTCGGATACCGGAGGAATTCCTTGTGTGCTATCAAACGTGTGACGCCCCCAATTCAATCGTACACTAATCATATACGCAAATGGGTATGGTCAAGATCAAGGACTCATGGGAAGATATCACAACACAACTCTAAACACAAATAAAATAATACAAGCTTTATATTACAAGCCAGGGGCCTCAAGGGCTCATATACATAAGCTCGATACACAAGTGTCAGCGGAAGCAACAATATCTGAGTACAGACATAAGTTAAACAAGTCTGCCTTAAGAAGGCTAGCACAAAAGCAACACAATCGAAGAGGCGAGGCCTCCTACCTGGGACCTCCTAACTACTCCTGGTCGCGGTCTCCATGTAGTAGTGTCCATCAGCGGTGGCATCTGGCTCTCGGGATTCACCACGTAGTTGCAATAATCAGAAAGAAGAAAGAAGGGGGAAAAGGGGTAGCAAAGCAACCGTGAGTACTCATCCAAAGTACTCGCAAGCATCAGATTTATACTAAGTATGCATTGGTATCAAATGGAAGGGTTGTATATGTGGATTGAGCTGCAGAGTGCCAGAATAGAATGGAAGGCCTAGCCTATCAAAGACTAGCATCTTCAAGAAGCTCCAAGCATCTTGCAGCACGTAGAAGAGTGAAGAATAGCATTTTAATATTAAACAAGCATGTTGTAACATTAACGCCCAGAGATTCTTCCTCGACTCCCTGCGAGAAAGCAATCTCGGAGCCACATATCCATCACATATCTGAAGTATCCATTTCTAGTTATATAAGATCAGGATACAAGTCTGAACGTCCATTACCGTGGACATGGCTATTTGAATAGATAACTTTCCTACAGGGTGCACCATGTTTTCCAACATGCTTGATTACTCCGGCTGGACACACTTTTCTGGGGCAATGCCCGGCCTTGGAAGATCAACACGTCGCATCCCTACCTAGGCTCAGCAGAGAGGTCCCCGCTGGTCTACATCCTAAGCGCTTTGGGGTCTTGGGCCCATCGCCCGTTGCACTCCGGTTCGTTGCGTGCAGGGTGAATACCAGCACCGCCTCGGATGTCCAGCATGATCCGACCGTGCCGCACTGCTTAACTAGACGTCAGACAAACCTTTGGTTGATACTGCGGCGTAGAGGCCCATAACTATTCTCGCGTGGTGGTTAGTGCGTAAAGGCCAAAGGCCAACTCAGAACAAATACCCAAACCTGTTAGTGCATTCGGGGCTCGCGGAGACGAGCAGAGACTCACGATAATGTGACCCCATCGCCCCGTCTCGTGGACTTACGGCAAGGGCCCAGAGTGCCCGGCCGTGCCTCGTAGAAAACTCATGGCTGCTCTACGGGCCCGCCCGACTTTCACATCAACTCGCGGGTACCCCTCAAAGCCGACCAGACTTCAACAATGGTCTCAAGTAAAGTCCGGGTAACCGTGTGTCCATAACATCAAGGAGGAAAACCCGAGGAATCACCCTTGATGGATTCCACTCGATGTAATCATCAAGGTGAACGTAAGAGTAACCACCCTCGAGGTTCACACTTGAGGGGTTGCACGATCGAGTCATATCGGGAGTGGTCAAGGAGGAATCACCCTTGATGATTGAGGGAGTCCTGGATTAGGGGGTATCCGGACAGCCGGACTGTGTACAACGTCCGGACTATTGAAGCGTGAAGATACAAGACTCAAGACTTCTGCCCGTGTCCGGATGGGACTTTCCTTGGCGTGGAAGGCAAGCTTGGTGATCCGGATATTACATTTCCTTCCTTGTAACCGACTCCATGTAAACCCTAGCCCTCTCCGAAGTCTATATAAACCGGAGAGGTTGGTCCTTAAAAGGCCGAACACAATTACATTCATAGCATCATAGGCTAGCTCCTAGGGTTTAGCCTCTATGATCTCGTGGTAGATCTACTCTTGTACTACCCATATCATCAATATTAATCAAGCAGGAAGTAGGGTTTTACCTCCATCGAGAGGGCCCGAACCTGGGTAAACACCTGTGTCCCTTACTTCTTGTTACCATCAGCCTGGACGCACAGATCGGGACCCCCTACCCGAGATCCGCCGGTTTTGACACTAACATTGGTGCTTTCATTGAGAGTTCCTCTGTGACGTTGCCGTCAGGCTCGATGGCTCCTTCAATCATCATTCACAATGCTGTCCAGGGTGAGACTTTCCTCCCCGGACAGATCTTCGTGTTCGGCGGCTTCGCGCTGCGGGCCAATTCGCTTGGCCACTTGGAGCAGTTCGATAGCTATGCCCATGGCCCTCAAATCGGGTTTGGAAACCTGAGCCACACCGCGGATACCCGAGGAGACTTGATCTTTGACGAATTCGGGCCAGCGCCAGAGGCACCGAACAGTCACGATGAGCACGGCCTAGACCTGCTGTCAGACGTTGCTCGAGATATTATCCCGACAGAAGCCCCGAACCTAAATCCGGGACATGTTGCGTTGCCTAAAGACAGAGGGCTGGACCCCGCCCCACAGGCCGTACTCTCATAGGCGATGGAGCCAAACACAGGCTTCACTTTTGAGGAAATCGGTGACCCTGGGCCCCTGGACTCGTGTCCGGTTGTAGGCTCCAGTTTGTGCGTCCCCGGGCCCGTCGATCTCGGTTGGGCTCCGGTGATGGAGTTCACCGCGGCGGACATCTTTCAGCACTCGCCCTTCGGCGACATACTAAACTCATTCAAAACTCTCTCTTTGACAGAGAATCTCGGGCCGAATTATGTCCGGCTCGAGTGGGAAGCGGGCGACGAAGACACTCGTTGCCCACCCACCACCCACTTCATAGCCACGGTTGATGATTTAACCGACGTGCTGGACTTCGACTCCGAAGGCATCGATGGTATGGACGAGGATGCAGGAGAAGACTCAGAATCTATGAGGTGCCGGATTCACGCCTCGCCACACGACATATACATGGTGGATACGCCCAAGGAAGGCGACGGTGACGATCCGGAAGATAACACCCCTGGGCAAAAGCCAAAGCAACGGCGCAGACGCCGTTCCAAATCTGGCAACAATAACAATATCAGCAAGAGCGCCAGAAGAATGGATACTCCGGTCAACCCCGATGGCAATAATGACCAAACAGAACCAGCGATGGAGCAGGACGAACCAGGTCACGCCGAACATAGTCCGGGTCATACGCCCGAAGAAAACGATCCAGAGGGACGAGTTCACCAATCCGACCCAGGACAAGAAGACAGTCCGGACGACGATGCATTCATCATCCCGGAAGAACGCGTGGAACAAGAGAACCTCCATAGAAAGCTCATGGCCATAGCGAGAAGTCTGAAGAAGCAGAAGCAAGGGCTTAAAGCCGCACAGGAAATGCTCAATCGCAGATGGAACAAAGTGCTAGACACTGAAGAAAGATATGGCGACGATCGCCATACAAAGAGCTACCCAAAACGCAAGCTACTGCCAGAATTCGACGACGAGGCCGTTCCACCGAAGAACAACACGACCAAGAGACCAGGAGTACCACTTCATAATCACATCAAATCAGCTGCCAAAGACGCCCACGATTTACGTGAGCACCTGGAGAAGAAAGCTGGCGTAGCTAGGTCCATCTACGGATCTAAAAGAGACACCTTGGCGAAGGACTATGGTTATCAAAACAATTATGACAACCAAACACCAGTTCAGAACAAACACTGAACACAACAACAGCCGACGGCATACCCCAGCATGTCCACATACAGAGGGGCTGCTCACCCCCCGTGCTTTACTGATGAAGTACTGGACCATGAATTCCCATGGGGCTTTAAACCTATAAACATAGAGGCATATGATGGAACGACAGGCCCAGGGGTCTGGATCGAGGACTTTATCCTCCACATACAGATGGCTCGTGGAGATGACCTCCATGCCATCAAATACCTTCCCCTCAAACTAAAGGGACCAGCCCGACACTGGTTGAAAAGCCTCCCCGAAAATTCAATCGGGAGCTGGGAAGAACTAGAGGATGCTTTCAGGGCCAATTTTCAAGGGACTTATGTCCGGCCTTCGGATGCTGATGATTTAAGTCACATAATCCAACAACCCGGAGAGTCTGCCCGCAGGCTTTGGAACAGATTCCTCACTAAGAAGAATCAAATCGTTGACTATCCGGATGCCGAAGCCTTAGCGGCATTCAAGCACAGCATCCGGGACGAGTGGCTCGCCAGACACCTCGGCCAAGAAAAGCCAAGGACAATGGCAGCCCTAACAAGTCTTATGACCTGCTTTTGTGCGGGAGAAGATAGCTGGCTCGCCCGTAAAGGCACCGGCGACCCCAGCACATCCGAAGTAAGGGATGGCAACGGGAAGCCACGGCGTAATAAAAACAAACGCCAAAACAAGGAAGAGAGCCCGGACAACATAACGGTTAATGCCGGATTCCGAGGCTCTCGACCTAACCAGCAAAATAAGCAACCTAAAGGCAGTAAAGAGGGACCGTCCGGTCTGAACAGAGTTCTGGACAGACTATGCCAAATTCATGGCACCCCCGACAAACCTGCGAACCACACGCACAGAGAGTGCTGGGTCTTCAAGCAGGCCGGCAAACTGAACGCCGAACACAAGGGAAGGGAAACACCAAGTGAAGACGAGGATGAACCTCGCCAACCGAACACTGGGGGACAGAAAACATTCCCGCCAGAGGTTAAAACAGTGAACATGATCCACGCGACTTGTACATCGTTGGGAAGGCACGAACACGTCCATAAAGACGCATGCGATATAGAGCCCATCGTACCCACACCTAACTTGGATGTCTTGTTCGATCACCTTCGATCACCTAGACGGCCGAACTAGCATTCGGCGCGAAGGATCAAATGCCTTGGTGCTTGACCCAATAATCGACGGATACCATCTCACTCATGTCCTCATGGACGGTGGCAGTAGTCTCATTTTAATATATGAAGACATTGTCCGCGGGATGGGGACAGACTCATCCAGAATCAGCAAGATTCACACCACCTTTGAAGGGGTGATACCAGGCGTTGAAGCCCATAGCAAGGGCTCCGTCATATTGGAGGTAACATTCGGCTCTCCAGGTAACTCCAGAAGCGAAGACCTAGTCTTCATCATCGCACCCTTCCAAAGCAGCTATCAAGCATTGCATGGAAAAACGGCCTTCGCCCGCTTCAACGCATTACCGCATTATGGCTACCTTACACTCAAGATGCCTGGTCCACGCGGCATCATCACTGTTAGCAGAACAATGGAGCGCCTTTCGCGCGCAGGGGAATACGCAACGGCCCTAGCGGCGGGACTATAAGCGGCCTCTAAACAAAATTATACCAGGTCGTTAAGACCACGGTCACGGTTAGACGAGCCCGGCAGCCCACATAAACCAGGGCAACAGTATATGTAATCCTATAGCAGACACCAGGGGCTAATAATAAAGCCCCACACTCTCGGCTCAACCTTACTGGCAGGCCAGCATTTTACATCTTCTACTATCCATCACACACTTGCGTTGCACTCTTCTATGAGATCCTTTTTTTTGTAGACAACGTCCACGCGATACCCTTCCAGGATGCGGCACAATAGAGACAAAGGTGCAGATGTTAAGCAGGGCCCCGTTCAACGGGTTTCTTTTTAGATTAAGCCCCTGTGTAAACCTTTTCTATTGCCTCTTGTTGTTTCATCATCCCACGGGTTCCACACCCACAGAGGATACTGTCGTTTTTGGCATTACGCCACGACAGATTAATGCACGCACCTGGACATACATGATTTATAATGAATAGGCATTCTTGAGCCCATCATCTGTTAGAAAGTCCGAATACCTTCGGGAGTGTTCGGCGTCACGAGTTTGGCCTTATATGCATCAGCTCCGAATCATGTCTTTGGTCAAATGTTAGGATTGCCCGGCTCCTGGGTTTGTCGCCTTACATTCCGTTATAATCGGCTAAGGTGGCCAAAGGAGAACTACTGCGATTGTGCCCTGGTTATTCCAGATGAGCACCTCATTAGAGAAAGCCGAAAACCGACCGTCATGATACATCGAGAGACTGATCAACCACTCAACGACTCACCGGAATCTCTAGGATTCCTCCGCATTAACGAAGGGCCATTTCCCGGATAGGTACATACGCGCCCGTATTCGGAAGCATGCGAAGGTACCAGGGGCTACATAGTAGCCCCAATGTTAAAATCCCGCGGCTAAGCGAAAGTGTTACAGCTATATAGTCCGGTTGCCTAGTTCGACGTGCAACCGCCTCCTTGCCGGACCAAGACGTTGGATAAAGAGTGATCAAGCACATTTTTTCGCGAACACCCCCACATTGTATGCATGGGGGCTGAAGCCAATGACTGCTATCTTTCGGATTACCCACACACACACACACACACACACACACACACACACACACACACACACACACACATATATATATATATATATATATAAACGGCCGCACAAGGGACACAATCATATTTTCAAACACAAATTATAAATATAACCTTCTTGATGTTTTTACAATGATTTGAATCATCACTCGAAGAGGAGATTCTTAGGGCACTGCGCCTCTATCAGGCGGGCACCCTCCGTGACCTGCGCCAAGTAGTGCTCGGCCGGATATTGACCCCCTACGGGATCCTGAGACGCTGCCATAGTGGCATCCATATCCGTCCAATGCGCTTTAACACGTGCAAGGGCCATCCGCGCACCCTCTATGCATGCTGACCTCCTCATGGCATCGATCCGAGGCACGGCCCCAAGGAACTATTGCACTAAACCAGAATAGTTGTCCGGCTTAGGCTCTTTCAGCCAAAGATAGTCTATTACAGACCGCATTGCAAGCCCGGACAGCCTGTGAAGCTCCGCTACGGCAGCCATCTTGTCACTCAGCGGCAGCTGGCGAGGGGGAGCATGGAATTGCGACCAAAAAAGCTTCTCCACTTCCTTGTCACCTTGACCTTTGAAGAAGTCGGCAGCATCAGCCGTACTCTTCGCCAAATTCGCATATGCGTCCACCGGACTCCAGCTTCCATCCAGGGGAGCGTACTTCGGATCGAAAATTTTTGTCTGTAGTAAATAGGAGCCTCCAGCCACGATTTCACCGGCCTGTCGAAGCTCCTCCCGCGCACCCCTGAGCTTGGTCCGTATTTCCTTGGTGGCATTCAGCGCCTTGCTCAGGTCAGCCGATTTATCTTCATGCTCCTTCTTCAGGAGCTCATACCGGTCAGCGACATGTTTTAACTCGATAGCCATTTCGCTATCTTTTCCTCGCTTCAGCGATGAGCAGCCTGTTCGGCTCTCAATTCCTCGGCTACCTTTAGGGCAGCTGCATTGCTCACCCGAGCTTGTTCCTTGGCTAGAGCAAGTTCAGCCCTCAGGGCCTCCACGGCAGCAGCACCATCTGCAGTCCGAACAAATTACATCAATACATGCCACCTTAACATTTTCCTATGCAAATGGGAGACAGGGCACATACCTTGTGATGTATCCAGCCACTCATTCATCAGACTAATATCGGCATTAATCGACCCAATTTGCCTCGATAGTTCGGCAACTTCAACAGACGGGTCGGCGGCCGGACCCACGGGTACTTGCACACATATATAGAACTATCATTGGTTTATGATCCCCCGTTTGCCGCCTAGGGCGGGCAACCAGAGTCTCAGGGGCTACTATCTATATGGAGCACACCTAGCGCGTGCCTTACAACCAAGGAAATAGTGAGTTCTCCATTTCATACCTCAAAGCCTCTGAGCAGGCTTGTGAATGCTTTCAAACCGCTTGTAGCGGATGAAATCTTCTTGAGCACCGCGCTCATTAAAGAGCGGTGCTCCTCCAAGAGTGCAGCTCGCTCCAGTAAGCCCGTCAGCACGTCCAGACTCAGGGCGGCTGACGCATTGGCTTCTGTCCTTGGTGGATCCGGGCTCCTCCGTGATGACACCTCGGTGTCGCCCGCGTCAAGAACCGAGAGGCGGGCGGGGTCTCGCTCTCCATCATCTCCGGAGGAAGGTCGCCCGAAGACGATCCCTGTTGGGAATGGCTGCCAGCCGGACTGCACAAAATTGAGTCCTGGACATTGATCCAGGAGAAATACAGTACCTTTAAGTTAATGACTGACTTACGACTCATTGGAGGGTTGGCCCGTTGGAGGGCATGATGAAGTGAGGGTGCCTGTTGGGGCAAGGACCCCTGGGGATCCCTTTTCCCCCAATTTGGGCATCTCTGCCTCCAAATCTTTGGAGGCGGCCCTCTTCTTCCCGCGTGGGGAGGCGGCCTCGACCTCTCCTCCCCGATTATCCCCGGTTCGGATGCGTAGTGTGTGGGGTTCGGATTTCTCATCCTTCCCCTTGTCTTTCCCCGAGGGCATTCTGCTGAGTACCCGGTCGAGCATCTTGGCCACGGTAGGGACGGGCGAGCCTTCGAGAAGTGGCGCCGGACACCTGATTCTCTCCGCCTTGCTGAGCCATTCCTGGACGCGGATGATGTTCAGAATAAACAATTATGACAAATACAAAACAGGGTGTCCGGTATCAAAGCTACTTACTTGAGTATCTAGGCGATTGCAGCTTAGGCCCGCGTCCTCGGTGGTATCCGGACACGTTACCTTCCGTCCAAAGAATAATTTGCACATCTCTTCGAGCTTTAAGCCGAAGAACTGTTTCACAGTCCGCGGACCCTCCAGATTGAACTCCCACATCCGAAGAGGCCGGCGCTGGCATGGCAGCATCCGCCGGATCAACATCACTTGCATTACGCTGACAAGGTTGATATTCCTCTCGAGAAGCTCCTGGATGCGGTTCTGCAGTATTGGTACGTCGCCTGCAGGCCCCCAATTACGTCCTACGTCTATCCAGGACTCCAACTGCGATGGGGGGCCTGAGCGGAACTCGGGGGCGGCTACCAACTTTGTGCCCCTTGGGGCTGTAACATAAAACCACCGCCGCTGCCATACGTCAGATACTTCTAGGAAAGAACCCTCCGGCCATGGGGCATCGGTGTTTCTGCTTATTACGGCACCTCCACACTCCACGTGTCGCCCCTCGATCATCTTCGGCTTCACATTGAAGGTCTTGAGCCATAAGCCGAAGTGTGGCGTGACATGGAGAAAAGCCTCGCACACGATAATGAACGACAAGATATGGAGGATAGCATCTGGAGCCAGATCATGGAAATCCAGCCCATAATAGAACATGAGCCCCCTCACGAAGGGATGGAGGGTGAATCCCAAACCACGGAGGAAGTGTGGGACAAAAACAACACACTCATTGGGCTCCGGCGTGGGGATAACTTGCCCCGGAGCAGGAAGCCTGTGCTGGATATCTGCGGTTAGGTATCCAACCTCCCTAAGCTTCACAATGTCCTTCTCCTCGATCGAGGAGGCGACCCACTGGCCTTGAGGATCAGATCCGGACATACTGGCGGATTCCGGAGGGGTGGAGCTTAGGTTTTGGGTGTTAGAACTCGAGGTGCGAGAAGGCGCGATGAAGGTGAAGAAAGAGGTGTAGGTCTCGACCCCTTTATAAAGAGGGTGAATATCAAGAGTCCCCGATGTGACCGTTTAAGGCTTATCTAAAAACACACGGGGTAATACCAACGGCCGTCGTGGGGTCACGCATGCTCATATCGATGGAAAATCACGTAATAAAAGGGACACGATCTCTGCCCCGACGGGACGTGCCAATAAAACTGCCTCATAACACGAGCCGTTGCAGGGTAGGAAACGTCGGTTCACATTGGACCGAGCCACGATACAAGGGCACGACGCACGAAGATTGCCAGCAAATCAGATCTATACCATACGAAGATCATCTTGCGGATCCGGACATGGTCTACGTGTTCGGTAACCACTTTGGAGAATTCGGAGGAGGAACCCGCCTTGCAATGCCGAAGACAATACTGCGCGTCGGACTCATCGTCATTGAAGCCTGGTTCTGGGGCTACTGAGGGAGTCCTGGATTAGGAGGTATCCGGACACCCGGACTGTGTACAACGTCCGGACTATTGAAGCGTGAAGATACAAGACTCAAGACTTCGACCCGTGTCCGGATGGGACTTTCCTTGGCGTGGAAGGCAAGCTTGGCGATCCGGATATTATATTTCCTTCCTTGTAACCGACTCCATGTAAACCCTAGCCCTCTCCGGTGTCTATATAAATCGAAGAGGTTGGTCCTTAAAAGGCCGAACACAATTACATTCATACCATCATAGGCTAGCTCCTAGGGTTTAGCCTCTACGATCTCGTGGTAGATCTACTCTTGTACTACCCATATCATCAATATTAATCAAGCAGGAAGTAGGGTTTTACCTCCATCAAAGGGCCCGAACCTGGGTAAACACCTGTGTCCCTTACTTCTTGTTACCATCAGCCTTGACGCACAGATCGGGACCCCCTACCCGAGATCTGCCGGTTTTGACACCGACAATGATCACAACCGAATAGCTACACTACAGAATTGTCATCAGGAGTGTGTTACGAGGTATCACCCTCGGCACTCGATAGTAGCTCTACAGAGTCGAGCAACAAAATGGGTGTGATGTGATGTGAGGTGTCGGGATCTGGTCATCGATCACGTTGATCGAGTCGTCGATGATGAAGCAGGGGCAACAAGGACAAGGTGGGGGTCACTTATGGATCACTATCCAACCTATACTAAGTAGTTTAGGATAAGCAAGTAAGGCACAACAACAGGTACAAAAGCAGGCTATGCATCAGAATAGGAACAATCAATTACAGTAGCAAAATCTAATGCAAGAATGAGAGAATGGAATGGGCGATATCGGGATGGTCAAAGGGGGGCTTTCCTGGAAGCTCCGCTGAACGGGAAGAAGTGCCGTCGGTGACATAGTCGATCACAGGGGCATCAGCAGCGGTCTCGGGGTCTACTAGAGAGAAGAGGGGGAAGAAACAGTAAATACACGCAAACATATGCATAACAAGACAATAAGCGGTGCTAGAGGTGTTATAACGTAGTGCTAGACGATACTGCGAAGGGGGAGAACATCCGGGAAAGTTTTCCCGAAGTTTGCATTTTCGGACAGCCGAACTGGAGGGGGTGGTTGCATGTTTGCTATGCTAGGAATGTCTGGCGGACGAACTGACCGCGAATTCTGATTCGTCACGTCATGCTGAGCAACTTTCGTGTAGAAAACATTGTCATCCAAGCTACATATTATTTTATATAATTTTCTAAAGTTTTAAATGATTTTCTAATATTATTATTACAACAGTGTGACATCAGTAGTCAAGTGGGCGTTGATTGAGTCAAACAGACGTGTGGGGTCATTGTGTCATAGACCTAACTAATTAACAGATTTAATTAACTAAGCTTAGTTAATTAGGCTAATTAACCTAGCTAATTATTTTAACTAAGTTTAATTAATTAATTAAATTGTTTACTAGTTTTTTTTGTTCTAATCTTTTGAGCGTGGGCCCCATTCGTCAGTGGCACAGTGGCCTTAACGGGGCGGGGCAAGTTAACGGGCAGGTGTGGGCGCTAGCGCCCGCACCCGAGGCCGCCAAAGGCGAGGCCAGAGGGCGCGGCCGGGGCCGTGGAGCCGGGCGCGGATGTGACTGGCAGCTGCCGATCGGCAGCAGTGGCCAGTAGGCGGGAGCAGCAGCAGGAGGTGACGGTGGTAGGCGGTGCAAGGAGGGCGGCGGCCGGCGCAGCAAAGAAACAGCGATGGCGGCGAGGCTGCAGGTCAGGGGCAGCGCGATGCTAGGAGAAGGCGTTGGGCAGGCGCGGGCGAGTGGCAGGGGGAAGCACGGCGCGGCCAGGGCGTTGGTGTGGCGGCCAGTGAGCACACGTGGTGCGGGGAGGGAGAGGACGCAGTCGGCACGAGGGATAGAGCAGGGCAGAGGGCATGGGTGAGAGTGGGATCTAGGGTGTGGGCGCGCGGCCACATGAGCGTGTGGCGGCGGCGAGTAGCGGTCGGTGCGTTCAACGACGGGGGTCGGGGTCAGAGGGGGAGAGGCCCGTCCTCACCGGCATTGGAGGTTCGGTGGGGTGTCGTGGCTCGATGGAGCCAACGAGGGAGAGTTGAGGAGGCGAAGCGACGACGACGAGGCGGCTTCGGGGATGGACACCGGCGTTGGGGCGCGGGGAGGCGCGGGATCGGGACACTCCCCGTTCCAGAACCAGTCGAGTGGGGGTCCGGGGAGGAGGGCGAGGTGTGTGGCTTTGGGGCGGGCGACGCGGTCGTCGGGATCGGGCGGTGCCGTCGGGGGCGCAGTGGGGGGAAACGGCCCGATCCAGATCGGATCAGGAGAGGGAGATAGAGAGTCGTGGGGGAGTGGGGGCGTGATAACTCACAAGTATAGGGGATCAACTGTAGCCTCTTTCAATAAGTAAGAGTGTCAAACCCAACTAGGAGCTAAAGGTAGAACAAATATTCCCTCAAGTTCTATCGACCACCGATACAACACTACGCACGCTTAGTGTTTGTTTTACCTAGAACAAGTATGAAAGTAGAAGGACTTTGTAGGTGTTGTTGGATAGACTTGCAAGATAATAAAGAGCACGTAAATACAAACTAGGGGCTGTTTAGATGAAGACACAACTAAATTAGTTTCAGTAGAGAGCTTTTTGTCACGAGAAAGTTATTTGTCCCTAGGCAATCGATAACTAGACCGATAATCACTATTGTGATTTTATTTGAGGGAGAGGCATAAGCTAACATACTTTCTCTTCTTGGATCATATGCACTTATGATTGGAACTCTAGCAAGCATCCGCAACTACTAAAGATCATTAAGGTAAAACCCAGCCATAGCATTAAAGCATCAAGTCCCCTTTATCCCATACGCCACAACCCCCTTACTCGGGTTTATGCTTCTGTCACTCAAACAACCCACTATAAGCGAATCATGAACATATTGCAACACCCTACAGCGGGAATCCCTCACGCTTGCGCGACACGGAGGGCACAACATGACAACACCAATAATAAAACATGCAACTCAAACCAATCACGATCATCAATTAACCCATAGGACAAAACGGATCTACTCAAACATCATAGGATAGCCATACATCATTGGGAAATAATATATAGCGTTGAGCACCATGTTTAAGTAGAGATTATAGTGGGTAAAAGAGGGGTTACACCATTGCATAGAGGAGGGAAGAGTTGATGATGAAGGCAGTGAAGTTGTTGGTGTAGATCATGGTGATGATGGCCCCCGGCGGTGTTCTGGCGCCACCGGAAGCAAGGGAGAGAGAGCCCCCCTTCTTCTTCTTCTTCATTGACCTTCTCCCTAGATGGGAGAAGGGTTTCCCCTCTGGTCCTTGGCTCACATGGCGTGGGAGGGGCGAGAGCCCCTCCGAGATTGGATTTGTCTCTCTGTCTCTCTCTTTTTTCTTCGTTCTTGGATTCTGCCCTTTCACCATTACTTATATATCTGGAGATCCGTAACTCTGATTGGACTGAAACCTTCGCCAAGATTTTTTTCCCGAGGGTCAGGGGCGCACCCACCCCCCTAGGGCATGCCCCCTGCATCGTGGCCCCCTCGAGCACCATCTCGCGTTGATTCTTCTTCCCAAATATCACAAATATTCCAAAAATATTCTCTGTCCGTTTTTATCCCGTTTGGACTCCATTTGATATGGGTTTTCTGTGAAACATAAAACATGCAACAAACAAGAACTGGAACTGGGCACTGGATCAATATGTTAGTCCCAAAAATAGTATAAAAAGTTGCCAAAAGTATATGAAAGTTGTAGAATATTGGCATGGAACAATAAAAAAGTATAGATACGACGGAGACGTATCAGCATCCCCAAGCTTAATTCCTACTTGTCCTCGAGTAGGTAAATGATAAAAAAGATAACTTTTGATGTGGAATGCTACCTAGCATAATACTGATCATATATCTAATCATGGCATGAATATTAAGACACGAGTGATTCAAAGCAATAGTCTATCATTTGACATAAAAATGATAATACTTCAAGCGTACTAATAAAGCAATCATGTCTTTTCAAAACAACATGGCCAAAGAAAGTTATCCCTACAAAATCATATGGTCTGGCTATGCTCCATCTTCACCACACAAAATATTCAAATCATGCACAACCCCGATGACAAGCTAAGCAATTGTTTCATACTTTTGACGTTCTCAAACCTTTTCAACTTTCACGCAATACATGAGCGTGAGCCATGGACATAGCACTATAGGTGGAATAGAATATGCATGGTGGAGGTTGTGTGGAGAAGACAAAAAGGAGAAAGTCTCACATCGACGCGGCTAATCAACGGGCTATGGAGATGCCCATCAATTGATGTCAATGTGAGGAGTAGGGATTGCCATGCAACGGATGCACTAAGATCTATAAGTGTATGAAAGTTCAAACTGGAAACTAAGTGGGTGTGCATCCAACTTGCTTGCTCATGAAGACCTCGGGCATTTGAGGAAGCCCATCATTGGAATATACAAGCCAAGTTCTATAATGAAAATTCCCACTAGTATATGAACGTGATAACTCAAGAGACTCTCTATATGAAGAACATGGTGGTACTCTGAAGCACAAGTGTGGTAAAAGGATAGTAACATTGCCCCTTCTCTCTTTTTCTCTCATTTTTTTATTTTCTCTTTTTTTGGTGGGCTTCTTTGGCCCCCCCTTTTTTTTATTTAGGCTTTTGTGGCCTCTCTCTTTTTTATTTTTTTTCATAAAGTCCAGAGTCTCATCCCAAATTGGGGGGGGGGAGGGGAATCGTAGTCTCCATCATTCTTTCCTCACTAGGGCAATGCTCTAATAATTATGATCATCACACTTTTATTTACTTACAACTCAATATTACAACTTGATATCTAGAACAAAGATATGAATCTATATGAATGCCTCTGGTGGTGTACCGGGATGTGAAATGATCTAGCATAGCAAAGATATCAAAAAATGGACAAGCCGTGGAAACATCATGCTAGCTATCTTACGAACATGCAAAGCAATATGACAATGAATGCTCAAGTCATGTATATGATGATGATGGAAGTTGCATGGCAATATATCTCGGAATGGCTATGGAAATGCCATGATAGGTAGGTATGGTGGCTGTTTTGAGGAAGATATAAGGAGGTTTATGTGTGATAGAGTGTATCGTATCATGGGGTTTGGATGCACCGGCGAAGTTTGCACCAACTCTCGAGGTGAGAAAGGGCAATGCACGGTGCCGAAGAGGCTAGCAATGATGGAAGGGTGAGAGTGCGTATAATCCATGGACTCAACATTAGTCATAAAGAACTCACATACTTATTGCAAAAATCTATTAGTCATCAAAACAAAGTACTACGGGCATGCTCCTAGGGGGATAGATTGGTAGGAAAAGACCATCGCTCGTCCCCGACCGCCACTCATAAGGAAGACAATCAATAAATAAATCATGCTCCGACTTCATGACATAACGGTTCACCATACGTGCATGCTTCGAGAATCACAAACCTCAACACAAGTATTTCTACTAATCCACACTCACCCACTAGCATGACTCTAATATCACCATCTTCATATCGCAAAACTATTGCAAGGAATCAGACATATCATATTCATCGATCTACAAGTTTATGTAGGATTTTATGACTAACCATGTGAATGACCAATTCCTGTCATCTCTCTAAATAGATATAAGTGAAGCAAGAGAGTTTAATTCTTTCTACAAAAGATATGCCCACGCTCTAACAAATATATGTGAAGCAAAATAGCATTCTACAAATGGCGGTTTTCTATGTGAAGAGAAACAGGCAATCCAAACTTCAAATGATATAAGTGAAGCACATGAAGCATTCTATAAAGCCATACTCAAAAGATTTAAGTGAAGTGCAAAGAGCATTCTATAAATCAACCAAGTACTATCTCATACCAGCATGGTGCATAAAATAAAAATGAAAACTAAATGCAAAAGACGCTCCAAGACTTGCACATATCGCATGAACGAAACGAATCCAAAAACATACCGATACTTGTTGAAGAAAGAGGGGATGCCTTCCCGGGCATCCCCAAGCTTAGACGCTTGAGTCTCCTTGAACATTTACTCGGGGTGTCTTGGGCATCCCCAAGCTTGAGCTCTTGCCTCTCCTCCTTTTCCTCATACCGAGACCTCCTCGATCAAACACTTCATCCACACAAAACTTCAACAGAAAACTCGGTAAGATCCGTTAGTATAATAAAGCAAATCACTACTCTAAGTACTGTTGCAAACCAATTCATATTTTGTTTTTGCATTTTGTCTACTGTAATATAACTTTTCATGGCTTAATCCACTAATAGAAATTGATAGTTTCATCAAAACAAGTAAACTATGCATCAAAAACAGAATTTGTCAAAAACAGAACAGTCTGTAGCAATCTGAAAATTCACCATACTTATGTTACCCCAAAAATTCTACCAAAATTAGGAAAAATAAACAATTTGTATATCAATACAGTGCAAAACGATTCTGAACCGTTTGACGTTCCAGTAAAAAATGTAAAATCGTGCACTACAGCCAAAGTTTCTGTCCTGCACTGCACAAACCAACAAGCATTGTAAACATCCTAAAGGCAAACCTTGGCACATTATTTTTATAATACAATGGAATTGTACAAGGGGATAATTATTTTTGATGAAAAGTTTCTGTAATTAAGATTCACAAAGTTTTCCGTGAGCATGAACAAAGTTCAAGGAGCTCCCCCACTTCAACAATGCTTGTCTTTCTCACGTTCACTTTCCTTTTTGAAAAGTTTTGGGCTCCCCTCTTTATTTTTTTTGTTTTTAAACTATATAAAAGAACTCAACAGAAATAAATGACTCTCTAAAACTTACAGGTTGTCTCCGTGATAGCACTTTCTTTAAAGCCATTAAGCTAGGCATATAGTGCTCAAGTAATGGATCCACCCGGATCCCAAGGTATATCAAAGCCAATTTTAATTAACAATGATTTTTAATTTAGTAGTGAGCACAAAGTAATGTATATCAAGCAATGACGAAGTCTAACTCTCTTCCTATGCATCGGCATGTCATAAAAGAACAATACATGCACACATAGTAAAGGCCAATGCATAGTATAAGCAGTTTCTTGCAATTTTATCATATTGGAAACATAGAGAGGTGGAGATATAGTTCCTCTCTCAGAATAATTGCAAGTAGGAGCAGCAAGCACATGCATATTATATCTATCAAAATCATCATGTGTAGTAGTAAAACGTAACCCATCAATATAATCCTTAATAAGGACAAACTTCTCCGATATAGTGTAGTCGGGAGAATTCAAAAAGATAATAGGACTATCATGCGTGGGTGCAATAGCAACAATTTCATGTTTAACATAATTAAGGAACTATAGCAAGTTCATCTCCATAAGAATAATTCATAATGGCATCTGGGCCACAAGCATAGCAAGCATCATCAAAAAGGGATATTTCATGAGAATCAACGGGATCATCACAATCATCATAGCAATCATCCTTCGGTAAGCATGAAGGGAAATTAAACAATGTATGAGTTGAAGAGTTACTCTCATTAGAAGGTGGGCACGGGTAGCTAATCCGCTCTTCCTTCTTTTGCTCTTCGCTCTCCTCATCATGTTTTTCATCCAATGAGCTCGCAGTTTCATCAATTTCTTCTTCCATAGACTCCTGCAAAATATTAGTCCCTTCTTGGACATCGGAGACTTCCTCAATAAATGCATGAATATCGGAATTTAATTCATAATTCTCATAGCAATATTTAAGTATAGCATAATTTTCAGGTCTATAAACAGCATCATCAAGATTTTCACACTCTTTAAACAAAGATTCGATTTCATAAGCACCCATAAAAGCAACGAATTCTTCTATTTGTTCCACATCATAGTAATCATATATACCACTAGCATAAGAAGCCAAGGTTTTATCATCATTAAATTTGCATGAAAAGGGAAGGTGTGAAGCCTTCATCCTAGAGCAACAAGTATAATCATATCTCAAGCATAGTTCCCGAGCATACCAATGCAACATATGAATTTGATCCCATAGTAATTTCCGTTTTTGTGTCAAGCAATAATCCCTAAAGTATTCACGTTGATCCAACGTGTCTACCATAACATAATTGACTGGGGTTTTCTCAGGATTATCAAAGTAGTACATAATATTTTTCACATAACCAGCATTGAGGGTTTTAGGAGGTTCCCCATCTCCATGAGTAGCAAGTACATCTAATTTTTTTGGTATTTTGCGTTCCATATCCATAACTAAAGATAGAGAACAACTTAGAACAGCAAATAAAAATTACTTAGTGATAAAGCAAACAAGCACACACGAGAATATTCACCCCGCGCTATGACTACCCGGCAACGGTGCCAGAAAAAGGTCTTGATAACCCACAAGTATAGGGGATCAATTGTAGCCTCTTTTGATAAGTAAGAGTGTCGAACCCAATGAGGAGCTAAAGGTAGAACAAATATTCCCTCAAGTTCTATCGACTACGATACAACTCTACGCACGCTTAGCGTTCGCTTTACCTAGAACAAGTATGAAACTAGAAGGACTTTGTAGGTGTTGTTGGATAGACTTGCAAGATAATAAAGAGCACATAAATATAAACTAGGGGTTGTTTAGATGAAGACACAACTAAGTTAGTTTTAGTAGAGAGCTTTTTGTCACGAGAAAGTTATTTGTCCCTAGGCAATCGATAACTAGACCGGTAATCACTATTGCAATTTTATTTGAGGGGGAGGCATAAGCTAACATACTTTCTCTTCTTGGATCATATGCACTTATGATTGGAACTCTAGCAAGCATCCGCAACTACTAAAGATCATTAAGGTAAAATCCAACCATAGCATTAAAGCATCAAGTCCCCTTTATCCCATACGCCACAACCCCCTTACTCGGGTTATGCTTCTGCCACTCAAGCAACCCACTATAAGCGAATCATGAACATATTGCAACACCCTACAGCGGGAATCCCTCACGCTTGCGCGACATGGAGGGCACAATAGGACAACACCAATAATAAAACATGCAACTCAAACCAATCACGATCATCAATTAACCCATAGGACAAAACAGATCTACTCAAACATCATAGGATAGCCATACATCATTGGGAAATAATATATAGCATTGAGCACCATGTTTAAGTAGATATTACAGCGGGTAAAAGAGGGGTTACACCGCTGCATAGAGGAGGGAAGAGTTGGTGATGAAGGCGATGAAGTTGTTGGCGTAGATCGCGGTGATGATGATGGCCCCCGGCGGCGTTCCAGCGCCACCGGAAGCAAGGGAGAGAGAGCCCCCTTCTTCTTCTTCTTCTTCCTTGACCTTCTCCCTAGATGGGAGAAGGGTTTCCCCTCTGGTCCTTGGCTCCCATGGCGTGGGAGGGTCGAGAGCCCCTCTGAGATTGGATCTGTCTCTCTGTCTCTCTCTCTGTTTTCTGCGTTCTTGGATTCTGCCCTTTCACCGTTTCTTATATATCCGGAGATCCGTAACTCCGATTGGACTAAAACCTTCACCAAGATTTTTTTCCCGAAAAATAGCTTTCTTGCAGCAAAAGAAGAGCAGCAACCGCCTTACAGGGTGCCCACAAGGGTCAGGGGCGCGCCCCCTGCCTCGTGGCCCCCTCGGGCACCGACTTGCATTTTATTCTTCTTCCCAAATATCACAAATATTCCAAAAATATTCTCTGTCCGTTTTATCCCGTTTGGACTCCATTTGATATGGGTTTTCTGCGAAACATAAAACATGCAACAAACAGGAACTGGCACTGGGCACTGGATCAATATGTTAGTCCCAAATATAGTATAAAAAGTTGCCAAAAGTATATGAAAGTTGTAGAATATTGGCATGGAACAATCAAAAATATAGATACGATGGAGACATATCAGGGCAGCGGCGGTTTAGGGATCGGGGGTGTGACTTAATAGGCCAGGGGCAGCGGGTCTGGGCCAGCTGGGTCGCATGAATCTTTTTGTTGTTTTTTCTCCTTTTCTTTTATTTACTTTTGTCGTTTGATTTAATTTTGAATTTTGAATTCAAATGTGATTGAATCATCGCGAGGTTAACAACAGTAATCGCGGTGGCGTGGCATCATTAGCATGGAATTACTGTAGCATAATTATCGGGACGTTACAATTCTCCTCCACTATAAGAAATCTCGTCCCGAGATTTAGGAGGTAGAAGGAAACAGTTCGGGGTATTCATCACTCAGGCGATCCTCGCGTTCCCAAGTGGCTTCGTCTTCAGTGTGATGCGGCCACTGGACCTTGAGGAACTTGATGGCCTTCTGACGTGTGCGGCGTTCAGCTTGGTCGAGAATGTGGATCTAATACTCTTTATAGGAGAGGTCTTGTTGCAACTCGAGCGCTTCATGATCCACTGTTCGGATTGGGTCCTTGAAGCAGCAGCAGAGTTGTGACACATGGAAAACATCATGAACCTGAGAAAGGTTTGATGGAGGCTCCAACTAGTATGCCACTTTTCCACGTCTCTCGAGAATAGTGAAAGGACCAATATAGCAAGGAGCTAGCCTGCCCTTGATTCCAAAGCGGTGTGCACCCTTCATTGCTGTGACTTGAAGATAAGATTTTTCGCCAGGTTGATACACCATGTCTTTGTGATGACGGTCATACTGACTTTTCTGACGTGACTGAGCAGTCTCGAGATTCTCGCGAATGACGCGGACTTGTTCTTCGGCGTGTTGGATAATATCTAGACCGAAGAGTGGACGTTCCCTGGTTTCTAACCAGTTCAGAGGGGTTCGGCATTTTCCTCCATATAACACTTCAAAGAGAGCCATCTTCAGACTAGCTTGATAGCTATTATTATAAGAGAATTCAGCATACGGGAGAGATTCCTCCCATTTCTTGCCGAAGGAAATAACACAAGCTCGAAGCATGTCTTCGAGAACTTGATTAACGCATTCAACTTGTCCCCGAGACTGAGGGTGAAAAGCGGTGCTAAAAGATAGGTGAGTTCCCATAGCTTCTTGGAAACTTTCCCAGATTCTTGAAGTGAATAAGCTGCCATGGTCTGAGCTGATTACCAGCAGAATACCATGAAGTGAGACAATTCTGGACATATAGAGAGTTGTTAGCTGACTAGCAGTGATCATTTCTTTGACAGCCAGAAAATGTACAACCTTGGAAAGTCAGTCAATGACGACAAGAATAACATCATTACCTTTCTTTGATTTGGGAAATCCTGTGACGAAGTCCATTTCAACATGGTTCCATTTCCATTCAGGAATAGAGATAGGTTGCAGAGTTCCAGCAGGCCTTTGATGTTCTGCTTTGATACGACGGTAAACGTCACATTCAGCAACATAGAGAGCAATGTCTTGCTTCATGTTTGACCACCAGAATCTCTAACGAATGTCCTTGTACATCTCGGTACTACTGGGATGAATACACAAAGGTGTATCATGAGCTTCTTTTATAACTTCCTAAATCATATCCAGGTTGTCTTTTGAAGGAACCACTAGGCGACCTTTAAAGAACAAGGTGTCATCATCTTCAACAGTGAAGAACGAGGGCCTTCCTTCTGCGAGGTAGCGCTTAATCTTCTCAACTTGAGAGTCATACTTCTACAATCTCTTGATGCTCTCCATGAGATCTGGCTCGACAACCAGGGTATTGAGGGAACCATGGGGAACAACATAGAGGTTCATCTTGCAGAACTCCTTACGAGGGGGAGCGAGTGCACCCGGAGGAACAATATGGAGGTTCAGCTTTCTGTTGTTCAACAAGCGAGAACTTTGCGAACCTCAAGATGGTTGCAATATGACTTGTGGCTCAAAGCATCAGCCATTACATTAGCCTTGCCAGGGGTATAGGAAATACCGAAATCAAAGTATGCTATGGTCTCCATCCATCTCTGCTGACAGAGGTTCAAATCTGGCTGAGTAAATAGGTACTTCAGACTTCGGTGGTCGGTGAAGATCTCGCAATGATTTCCAAGAGGGTAATGTCGCCACTGTTTTAGTGCATGTATGATAGTAGCAAGCTCGAGATCATGAACTGGGTAGTTCTCTTCGTGAGGGCACAATTGACAAGAAGCATAAGCAATCACGCTGCACTCTTGCATTAGGACACCGCCTAATCCTTGACGTTAAATGTCGCAATAAATGATGAAGTCCTTCTTAGTATCAGGTGGAGCAAGCATTGGGGTAGAAGTCAGTTTGTCTTTGAGTGCCTGGAAACTTTCCTGACACTTTTCTGTCCAATCAAACTTGACGCCCTTGTGAAGCAAACCAGTCAGGGGCTTGGCAATCTTGGAGAAGTTCTCGACAAATTGACGGCAATAACTAGCGACTCCAAGAAAACTTCTGACTTTTTTTGACATTCTTTGGAGGAGTCCAATTGAGAATAGCCTGAACTCGCTCGGGGTTGACGGCAATACCATCCTTGGAGATGACATGCCCAAGATAGGTCACTTCGGGTAGCCAGAATTCACACTTAGAATACTTGGCATATAGCTGATGTTCTTGAAGCTTTTCCAGAACAAGTCAAAGGTGTTTAGCATGTTATTCTTTGTTCTTGGAGTATACAAGGATATCATCCAGGTAAACCACGACGAACTTGTCGAGGTATTCCATGAATATATAGTTCATCAAACGAGAGAATGTCGTTGGAGCATTGGTCAAGCCGAAGGACATGACGGTGTACTCGTATGAACCATAGTGAGTAACGAAGGCGGTCTTGGGAATATCCTCTTCACGAACCCGAATCTGGTGGTAACCCAACCTCAAATCAAGTTTCGAGGATACTGAGGATCCAGCAAGTTGGTCATACAGGTCATTGATTCTGGGAAGCAGATACTTGTTCTGAATTGTTGCCTGGTTGATAGGTTGGTAATCTTGGACCAAACGATTAGTTCCATCCTTCTTGACAAAGAGAGAAGGTGCTCCCCAAGTAGATGAACTTGGACGGATAAAACCCTGACGAAGTGAAGTGTCGATTTCCTCCTTAAGCTCAAGAAGTTCATGAGGCGGCATCTTGTAGGGTCGCTTGGCAATAGGAGTAGTGCCCGGTTTCAAGTCTATGACGAATTCGACAACTCTAGTAGGGGGTATTCCTAGAAGTTCTTCTAGGAAGACATCTTTGAAATCACGAACGACTGGAATGTTCTCTATTCCCTCAAGAGGTGAAGCATTCAATGCATTTAGAACATATATCTGGTTCTCGGCATCCTGAGTCATCTGAGCTGAGTAGTTGATCAACTGGCCAGAAGGGTGAGTGAGCTGGACTGCCTAGGTAGCACAGTCAATCAAAGCATTATGAGTTGTCAACCAATCCATACCAAGAATGATGTCTATGTTGGAAGGTCCAGGTACAATGAGAGAAGCCGGAAACAGCAGACCTCCAATCTCGATTTGGTTGTGAGGGCTTACCATTGTGGTTTTCCACTTGGATCCCGGAGATTGAATCGCTAAAGAGCTGGGAAAATTTTCCATATCTAACCCATGCAGCCGCGCAAATTGTTGGGACACGAAAGCATGTGATGCTCCTGAATCAAAGAGGATAGAAGCTGGCACTGAATTAACACGAAGGGTACCCATCATGATTTTTGGGGACTCATGAGCTTCTTTAATCTTGACATGGGTGACTTGACCACAACTCATTGCAGGCGTCCTGGCACTACCACCTTTGGGATGACGATTTCGCCTGCTCTTCTTACGACTAACAAAAGGACACGATGCATTCTACGTCTGACCCTGGTGAAAATCGAGGGTAAGGTGTCCTGGCTGTCCACCCTGAATTGTTAGTTGTCTCGGCGGCAGAGGTAGACGAGGTGCAACATAAGACGGCCTTGGTGTTGGAGCAGGTCGGTGATGAACATTGTGTGGCATCCAGACTCACCGTTTTTGAGCAGTCTGACCCAAGGATGGGCCAACATCTCGAGTACGCTTAAGCGACTCCTAGTACTCAATTAGACTAGTTTCAGTTCGGAAAGCTTGGCTGACAAGCGTCGCAAGGTCTGCGCAATTATGAACAACAAGTGCAAGCTTTATATCGGGACGTAGTCCTTTGCGGAATTTCTCTTGCTTGCGAGCGTCAGTGCAGATGTCATCCGCAGCATAGCAAGATAACCAAAGGAATTTCCTATGATATTCATCCACAGTCATTGTGTCCTATGCGAGTTTGCGAAACTCCTTCTTCTTCTAGTCCATCAGACCTTGAGGAATGTGCCATGCATAGAAGGCTAACTAAAATTCTTGCCAAGTGGTTACAGTCTCTGTGGGCAGCATACCCATGTGGCTTTCCCATGACTGAGTAGCTGGACCCTTCAAGTGGAATGTTGCAAAGGTGACGTAACTGGCAGGGGCAACATTAGCTGACTCCAGCTCAAACAGGATGTCACGAAGCCAATCATCAGCATCCATAGGATTGGTGGAGTTGCGAAAAGTGGACGGGTTTAGGCGCACAAATTTTTGCAGTGTTATAGGGGCAGGCTGTTGATGAGCATTCTGGTTTGGAAACTGAGCCATTACTCCGGTCATAAACTAACGATTCAGCTCAAACTGTTGCATCATTGCGGCAATATAGGGTGGAGGTGGAGGATCGTCAGCCATCCTGCTAAAAAACACCAGGAAGCAGTTTAACAGGGGTGGCGCAGGCGTAAGGAGTCATTCATGATGTAACTTGAACAATGAGCAAAGGCATAGTATGTACAAAGCAGTAGTCATTAAAGACATACGATACCTATATAGAGCCAAATACACATTGTTAGTAGGAGTTCGGACAAGAGGATCATCCTAGACATACTAGGCGACACACATGCACGCGATGGAAGGATACAATAACGAGACATAGCAAAGGCTACATCATCGTCGGAGAAAACCACTAGAGCAACGAATCTGCAGGGGACGACGCAGGGTCCCCTCGATAAAAGGACCCTGCGGCCTGTGAACAAAGTGAAGCAGATCTTGGCCCAAAATTCAAAAAAGGCTTAGTACAAATCTCCGAATGGATGTGATCACGAGAACCTAGGGTAGAGTTAGCAAAATCATTTAACCAAGTAGAAGAGAGATCAGAATCCCGGAGTATAGACGAGGAGTAAAAGATCCTAATACCACCCAATGGCGACGTGGGCCCGTAAGCCACACAACCATGTTAGTAAAAGAGTTTTTCAAAGACTAGACTCAACTTCGGCCAATGAGTTGGAAAGGGGGATCCTAGAGGTAGTCAGCTCTGATACCAACTTGTGACGCCCCCGGTTCAATCGTATACTAATCATACACGCAAATGGGTATGATCAAGATCAGGGACTCACGAGAAGATATAACAACACAACTCTAAACCCAAATAAAATAATACAAGATTTATATTACAAGACAGGGGCCTCGAGGGCTCGAATACATAAGCTCGATAGACAAGGGTCAGCGGAAGCAACAATATCTGAGTACAGACATATGTTAAACAAGTCTGCCTTAAGTAGGCTAGCACAAAAGCAACACGGTCGAAGAGGCGAGGCCTCCTTCCTGGGACCTCCTAACTACTCCTGGTTGTTGGCGGTCTCCACGTAGTAGCATATATCGGCGGTGGCATCTGGCTCCCAAGATCCACCATATGGTTGCAACAACCGGAAAGAAGAAAGAAGGGGGAAAAGGGGTAGCAAAGCAACCATGAGTACTCATCCAAAGTACTCGCAAGCATCAGATCTATACTAAGTATGCATTGGTATCAAATGGAAGGGTTGTATATGTGGACTGAACTACAGAATGCGAGAATAGAAAGGAAGGCCTAGTCTATCGAAGACTAGCATCTTCAAGCACCTCCAAGCATCTTGGAGCACGTGGAAGAGTAAAGAATAGCATTTTAATATTAAACAAGCATGTTGTAACATTAACGCCCAAAGATTCTTCCTCGACTCCCTATGAGAAAACAATCTCGGAGCCACATATCCATCACATATCTCAAGTATCCATTTCTAGTTATATAAGATCAGGATACAAGTCTGAACGTCCGTTACTGTGGACATGACTATTCGAATAGATAACTTCCATGCAGGGGTGCACCACATTTTCGAACATGCTTGATTACTCTGGCCGGACACACTTTTCTGGGTCAATGCCCAGCCTCGGAAGATTAACATGTTGCAACCCTACCTAGACTCGGCAGAGAGGTCCCCGCCGGTCTAAATCCTAAGCACTTCGGGGTCTTGGGCCCATCGCCCGTTGCACTCTGGGTCATTGCGCGCAAGGTGAATACCAGCGCCGCCTCGGATGGCCAGCTCGATCCGACCATGCCACACTTCGGAACTAGACGTCTTACAAAGCTTTGGCTGATACTGCCATGTCGAGGCCCATAACTATTCTCGCATGGTGGTTAGTACGTAAAGGCCAGAGGCCAACTCAAAATAAATACCCAAACATGTTAGTGCATTGGGGGCTAGCGGAGACAAGAATAGACTCACGGTAAAGTGACCCCATCGCCCCATCTCGTAGACTTACGGCAAGGGCCCAGAATGCCCGATCGTGCCTATTAGAAAACTCGCGGGTGATCTACGGGCATGCACGACTTTCACATCAACTCGCGGGTACCCCACAGGGTCGACCCAACTTCAACAATGGTCTCAAGTAAAGTCCGGGTAACCGTCTGTCCATAACATCAAGGAGGAAAAGCCGAGGAATCACCCTCGATGGATTCCACTCGATGTAATCATCAAGGTGAACGTAAGAGGAACCACCCTCGAGGTTCACACTTGAGGGGTTGCATGACAGAGTCATATCTGCAGTGGTCAAGGAGGAATCACCCTCGATGATCACGACCGAATAGCTACACTACAGAATTATCATCAGGAGTGCGTTACGAGGTATCACCCTCGGCTCTCGATAGTAGCTCTACAGAATCTAGCAACAAAAGGGGCGTGATGTGATGTGATGTATCGGGCTCTGGTCGTCGATCACGTTGATCGAGTCATCGATGATGAAGCAGGGGCTACAAGGACAAGGTGGGGGTCACTTATGGATCACTATCCAACCTATACTAAGCAGTTTAGGATAAGTAGGTAAGGTACAACAGCAGGTACAAAAGCAGGCTATGCATCAGAATAGGAACAATCTATTATAGTAGCAAAATCTAATGCAAGCATGAGAGAATGGAATGGCCGATGTCGGGATGGTCAAAGGGGGGGCTTGCCTGGAAGCTTCACTGGAAGGGAAGAAGTGTCGTCGGTGAGAAGAGGGGCATCAGCAGCGGTCTCGGGGTCTACCGGAGAGAAGAGGGGGAAGAAACAGTAAATACAGTCAAACACATGCATAACAAGACAATAAGCGGTGCTAGAGGTGTTCAAACGCAGTGCTAGGCGATACCGCGAAGGGGGAGAACATCCGGGAAAGTTTTCCCGAAGTTTGCATTTTCGGACAGCCGAACTGGAGGGGGACGGTTGCATGTTTGGCGGACGAACGGACCGCGTATTCGGATTCGTCTCATCGTTCTGAGCAACTTTCATGTAGAAAACATTTTCATCCAAGCTACGAATTATTTTATATAATTTTCTAAAGTTTTAAATGATTTTCTAATATTATTATTACAACAGTGTGATGTCAGCATGACATTAGCAGTAAATAGGGCGTTGACTTAGTCAAACTGACATGTGGGGTCATTCCGTCATAGACCTAACTAATTAACAGATTTAATTAACTAAGCTTAGTTAATTAGGCTAATTAACCTAGGTAATTAAGTTCAATTAATTAATTAAATTGTTTATTTAGTTTTTTTTTGTTCTAATCTTTTGGGCGTGGGCCCCGTTCGTCAGTGGCACAGCGGCCTTAACGGGGCGGGGCAAGTTAACGGGCAGGCGTGGGCGCTGGCGCCCGCACCCGAGGCTGCCAGAGGCGAGGCCAGAGGACACGACCAGGGTCGTGGAGCCGGCCGCAGACGTGACTGGCCGCCGGCGGGCGGCAGCGGCGGCGAGCGGAGCGGTGGCCAGCAGGCGGGAGCAGCAGCAGAAGGTGACGGCGGTAGGCGGCGCGAGGAGGGCAGCAGCCGGCGCGGTGAAGCAACAGCGACGACATCGGGGCTGCAGGGCAGGACAGGGGCGGCACAGCGCTAGGGGGAGACGCCGGGCAGGCGCGGGAGATTGCCAGGGGGAAGCGCGGCGAGGCCAGGGCGCTGGCACGGCGACCAGTGAGCGCACGCGGTGCGGGGAGGGAAAGGACGCGGTCGGCACGCTGGACAGAGCAGGGCGGAGGGCGCGGGCGATCGTGGGATCTAGGGGCGTGGGCGCGTGACCACATGAGCGTGGGGCGGCGGAGTGTAGCGGTCGGCGCGTTTGACAACGGGGGTCGGGGTCAAAGGGGGAGAGGCCGGGTCTCACCGGCATTGGAGGGTAGGGGGAGTCGAGGCTCGATGGAGCCAACAAGGGAGAGTTGAGGAGGCGAAGCGACGGCAACAGGGCAGCGTCGGGAATGGATGCCGGCGTTGGGGGTGCGGGGAGGCACGGGATCGGGCCCCTCCTCAATCCAGAACCAGTCGAGTGGGGGTCCGGGGAGGAGGGCAGTGCGTCTGGCATGGGGGCAGGCGACGCGGTTGTCGGGGTCGGGCAGTGGCGTCGGGGGCGTAGTGGGGGGGGAGACAGCCCGATCCAGATCGGATCGTTAGAGGGAGAGAGAGAGTCATGGGGGAGTGGGGGCGGCAGTGGTTTAGGGTTCGGGGGGTGTGATCTAATAGGCCAGGGGCAGCGAGGGTGGGGTACCTAGGCCGCGTGGGTCTTTTTGTTGTTGTTTTTTTGTTTTCTCCTTTTCTTTTATTTACTTTTTCCGTTTGATTTAATTTTGAATTCTGAATTCAAACGTGATTGAATCATCGTGAGGTTAACAACAGTAATCACAGTGACGTGGCATCATTAGCATGGGATTACTGTAGCATAATTATCCGGGCGTTACAAAACATCACAACGTAACTGGGTAATCATAAAGATGCTCTACAGGTATCTACGAAGGTGTTTTGTTCACTCCAAGTATCAGAGAGGTATCTCTGGGCCCTCTCGGTAATACACATCATAAGCTTGCAAGCAAATGACTAAGAAGTTAGTCACAAGATGATGTATTACAGCACGAGTAAAGAGACTTGCCAGTAATGATATTGAACTAGGTATGAAGATACCGACGATTAAATCTCGGGCAAGTAACATACCAATGGACGAAGGGAATTATGTATGTTGTCATAACGGTTCGACCGATAAAGATCTTAGTAGAATATGTAGGAGCCAATATGGGCATCCAGGCTCCGCTATTGGTTATTGAACGGAGAGGTGTCTCGGTCATGTCTACATAGTTCTCAAACCCGTAGGATCCACACGCTTAACGTTCTTGACGATATAGTGTTATACGAGTTATATGTTTTGGTGAACGAATGTTGTTCGAAGTCGCGGATGAGATCACGGACATGACGAGGAGTCTTGAAATGGTCGAGAGGTAAATATTGATATATAGGATGATGGTATTTGGACACCAGAAGTGTTTTGGGATGTACCGGGAAGGTATCGGGTCACCGGAAGTGGTTCCGGGCACACCCCCCCCCCCCCGGCAAGATATCGGCTTTTTGGGCCAAAGGAGGGGACAGACCAACCCACAAGGGGGCTGGTGTGCATCCTCCCTTGTGTGGCCAGCCCTAGGGAAGGAAAAGGGGGAGGGCTAGCCTCTCAAGCCTTTCCCTCACATGGGAGAAAGGAAAGGGGGCGCCACCCTCCCCTGCCTTTCCCCTCACTCCAAATAAGGAAAGGGGCTGTGGCTTGGGAGGGACCCCAAGTAGGATTCCACCTACTTGGGCGCCTCTTCTGGCTGCTTCTCCCTCCCTCCCACCTATATACATGTGGGAGGGGGGGCACCTAGTACATTAAAGACAATTGCATAGCCGTGTGCAGCGCCCCCCTCCACCGTTTACACCATCGGTCATATTTTCGTAGTGCTTGGGTCAAGCCCTGTGAAGATCATTTCACCATCACCATCACCACGTCATCGTGCTGTTGGAACTCATCTACTACCTCGCCATCTTGCTGGATCAAGAAGGTGGAGGACATCACCGAGCTGAACGTGTGCAGAACGCGGAGGTACCGTATGTTGATCGGTTGGAGCGTGAAGAAGTTCGACTACATCAACTACGTTGTTAAACGCTTCCACTTACGGTCTATGATGGTACGTAGACACACTCTCCCCCTTCGTTGCTATGCATCTCCATGGATAGATCTTGCGCGTGCGTAGAATTTTTTTTGTTTTCCTTGCAACGTTTCCCAATAGTGGCACCATGAGCCAGGTCTATGCGTAGATGATATGCATGAGTAGAACACAAAGGAGTTGTGGCACTGGTGGAAAAAGGGCCTTTGGTCGCGGTTCGCAACTGCCATTAGTCGCGGTTGCGCAACCGTGACCAAATAGGCGCGACTAAAGGCCCCCACCTTTAGTCGCGGTTGCTTAAGAACCGCGACTAAAGGCCCGTCCACGTGGGCGCCAGGCGGCCGTCGGGGCGGAGGACCTTTAGTCGCGGTTCTTCTGGCCAACCGCGACTAAAGGCCGCTGCAGGTTTAGGGTTTTAGCCCCCCCCCCTAAACCTGTTTTCTGTTTAATTTGTATTGTTTTATTTCTTTTGTGCTTTATTTTAATTTTGAAGGAGTTTCACATATTCTACGGTACTACATACATGCATATGAATGTACAATTTCAAACAAATTTGAAATTAGAACCAAAAAGAATTCAAGAGGAATATACAATATATATTCAATATCATCGGATGACCATATACAATTTTGAACAAGTTTCCATACATAATTTAATGCATATAAAGTTCTACGTCCTCGTAATGGTGTTCTCCTTTAGGATGGAGGACTTCCCTCCTGAACCATCCAGCTAGTTCCTCTTGAAGTGGTCGGAAGCGAGCTTCTGGACTAAGCAGCATCCGGAGGTTATTCCTCTGAGCATTGGTATCACTCGGAACCCGCTCAGAGATGTATCTCCGGATCATCTCACAGACATAGTATGCACATAGATTGGTCCCCGCTGGCTGAATATCCTCACCATTCTTAGCCTTTGACCTTTTGAATTCTAGCTCTTTTTTGAATTCAACGACCTTTGTATCTACGAACCGTCTCCAAACCCTACGAGGCAAAGAAAATTAAATGAACAAGAGAGTTATTAGTTACTTGATATTAGGAAATGAACGAAATAGGCCGATCGATATAGAGCGCAAATGAATGAAAATAATTACTTCTGCAGCATTCTTCTCATGTCGCCCCAAAGCTTTGGATCCTTATTCAGAGAGTCGTGGACGAGACATTCTGAGGTGTCAACTTTAATTACTAGCAGAATCCAGTGGAACCTGCGGACACGATACATGCACAGTACGTCATGCATAACTCATCGATTAGCCGGCCACATACCATGCATGGAGTAAACAAAAGAGAATGTGCTCAAGACAGAAACACTCACCCAAAATGGTAAGGAAATAGAATATCACTTTTGAGTTCCTGCTTTGTAAGAAACTGCCACAGGTCTGCCTCCATGTCGGCGGGGTGATGCTCCAACACATATCCATTAACGATGTGTGGGTCAATGAACCCAACATCATGGATGTTCCTTACTCTGCATTCCTTAATCTTCATTCTGCATGTATAATAGCGGACACAACAATATAGTTAGGACATATATATAGTGCAGGCAATATGAACGAGATGGGGTAGAAATAAATCACTTACAGAACGTAGCAACTGATGACAGATTTGTCGAGCTCGCGCAGATTGAAAAGCTGGAACAATTCACTCAGATGAATTTGTACATAGTAATGTTTGAAGTGATGCTCATATCTAACTTCCGCATAAATATATTCTTTGGCGTTTTTATTTTTTATGTAACCCTTGTACCATTTCAGCAGACCTTTCATTTGTGGAGGTAGATCCTCTTCCTGCGCAGGCTCGACGAGAGGCCCATTCTTCACATATGTAATTACTACCTCCTTCACTGGCGCCTCATCAAGGCCTAACAGTTCGCGAAGAGTAATACCTAAGTTGGCCGCTTGTTCTCTGGCACTCGTTACAGTCAATCCATGTGCTGCCGCAGCTGCTATGATATCGGGGTCATCCGGACCGGCGGCTTTCACTATAAGCGGGGCAATCGATTGTTTACTTTGTTCCCCGAGCTGGGCAACTCGTTTCCCGCTTTTTTTACTTTCTAATTCCGTTTTCTCGGCCTCCTCCAAGGCTTTGTTCTCCTGGTTCTCCGCCCGCTCTTTCTTCTTCTTCAACATGAGTGCCTGCCTACGAAGTTCACGTGCATAGTCGTCAGGCAGATTCTTCGCGGCTTGGGACGGTGTGCTCAAAAATGACTTAGCCCACTTCTTTTGCTCATCAGAAAATACTGGCTTGGGCTCGGGCTCTCTTTTCTTCTTGCAGTCCGCCTTCCATTCCTCGGCACTACGTTCCCAAGGCCTTGTGGGGAGAGGCTTCAGTGATGGCTCCGGTACCTTTGTGGTCTTAGGTACATAAGGGTCCGGGTTAATAATCCAGGACTGCTTCTGCTTCTTTGCCGGAGGTGGATTGGGGGGCCGCGTCTGATCACCCGCCGGACGAGGACTGGGGGCGGCGTCTGATCACCCGCCGGACGTTGTGGACTGGGGGGCGTCGGCTGACGTGACGGAGGTGTAGGTGAACCGCCACCACCGTAGGGGGGTGGACTTGTTGTCCTTGGTGCCTCGCCTGGAAACTTGATAAACTTCTTTTGCCATAGAATGAAATGGCGCTTGACATCTCCAAGTCTTTTCTCCCCTTCAGGTGTAGCAATGTCAATCTCCAGGTCCTCAAACCCTTGGACTATGTCCTCCACCGTGACACGAGCATAGCCATCTTGAATGGGGTTGTTGTGGTGGAGTGCTCCAGGTAAACATGGTAAAGCACTGCCGATGGCTACCTTCATGGACATGTTCCCGATAGGATAATACAGATGACATTCTTTCATCTCCTTTATATCGTCCACGGGGTAGCGAGGAGGCTCCGGTGCAGTAATTTCGACCACCAGAGGCTCCAGTGCAGTAATTTCGACCACCAGAGGCTCCGGTGCAGTAATTTCGATCGTCGGTGCATCTGCACCAGCCGGTGGGGCCTCCGTGGAAGCCACACTGCTTCTCCGCTGCTGGCTTCTGAGATCCGCTGGATGATCTTCATGCTGCGCCCGAGCTGCATCTCTTTCGGCTACTAGTACACTCACGGTTTTCTTCATCACATCCATTTCCGATGCCAACCGCGCCACAACATCTGCTTCTCGATCCATCTTTCTCTTCCGGCTTCTGTAACCGTACGGGTCATCGTTCAGGGGGAACCCTATTTTCCACGGAATGTGCCCCATGCCTCGTACACGTCCTCCGTGTTCAGGATTCCCGAGAGCTTTTGTCAGCGCGTCGTTCTCTCTGTTGAACTTGATCTTCCCCTCTTGAGCATCCCTCATTGCGTCAATAAGGGCTTGGGTGGGTTTAATTATTTTGCCCCGGTAAACACACTCCCTTGTCTCCGGGTTCAGCGTTCCCCCATGCCCGTACCACCAGCTTTTGGCCCTTGGGTCCCATCCCTCCGTACCTGGACGGATTCCTCGCGCCCTCAGCTCGTTCTCCATCTTCTCCCACCTAGGCTCCCAAAGGCGATACCCTCCTGGCCCCATAATATGATTGTACTCCTTCTTAGCCGCATTTTCCTTATTTTTTTCGATATTTGAATGAACTGCTTCGATTTCTTTTGCTTCACAAATTCTGGCCAATCATGTTTCAGTTTCTCATATTGTCCTTTGAAATCCGGAGTCTTGTTCTGCTTGACAAAGTCATGGGCTAGATTTTGCTTGAATTTCCGGAATGCGTCGGCCATCTTATGAAGAGCGAACTGTTTGACTAGCCTCCTCCTCTCCTTGTTTTCCTCAATCTTGTTACCGTCCTCATCGAATTTGTTGTATTCCGGAGGTAGAACGAAATGTTCCATAAGCTTCTTGAAGCAATCTTTTTTTGTTCTCTTATCGACAAAAGTGAAACCAGCAATTCGTGCCTTCTTTGGCTTATTCCACTCATGGACGGTGATCGAGACGTTGTCTCTAACAATGGCTCCGCATTGGTTGACAAACTTGGTGGCGTTCTTGCGGGGCTCCAGCGGCCTACCGGTTGCACTGTCGACAACCTCGATGGTGCATGTTTCTCCTTGTTTCATCATCTTGGTTGCGCCACGCTTTGACGACGTACTCGATTGTTTCGACGATCCGGCCGAGGGCTAAAATAAGAAAGAGAGTCGCGCGCGTTAGTACACACATATTTATTCAAATCAGTTAGTTTGTATCACCAGAGGCTCAATGTATATATATACCTCGGCGCCGGAGGTGGTTGCTACTTCCATTTGAAGATCGTCGTTTATCGACGTTTGTTCGGCATCATCTTGCTGACGGCGCCCTTCATCTTCACCGTCAAGGTTCAGATAAGAAGAGATATCATCTTCTTCTTGTCCGGTCGGCACATATAGAATATCGCCGTTTATGATGCCGAACATATGTGCTTCACCGTCCGGATCATAGTTGTCCATAATCGGGTCAGCTCTATCGTCCGCCATTATGTCAGTCCTAAAAACATGTAGTAAAAACAAATTAATTAAGTGAAGAAGGGGGGCGGTGGCGGTGGCGGTGGCGAAAGGGCGGTGGCAAAAGGAGGGGGCGAGGAAGGGGTGGGAGAGGGTGTCGCGGTAGAGCGCGAGACGGGGCGGCAGACGACGGCGTCACGGAGAGGGAGGCGAGGACAACACACATTTATAACCCTCGCCGTCCCCTCTCGATCCCTAAAAAAACACCGCGCGCATCGCAGCCCCCCTCGCCGCCCCCTCTCCGTATATACGTTTTTTGTTAATTATCAAATTTTACGTTTTTTTGTTAATTATCAAGTTTTAAGTTATTTTACCGTTTTTGTTAAACTAATTAACTAGTTAAAATTAAAAAGAACAAAAAAAATTCTCTCTCTCTCTCCACGATCTCGATCGCTCTCTGTAGAGCAGCGTTGAGGGCGGCGAGGCCGGCCCGAGGTGGATTGGGGGCGGCGTTGAGGGCGGCGAGGCCGGCCGGCGGCGTTGAGGGCAGCGAGGCCGGCCGGCGGCGTTGAGGGCGGGCGAGAGGCGGCGCGGTGGGCGAGGGAGGCCGGCGGGCGGCGTACGAGGGCGAGAGGGGGCGGCGGGCGCCGTACGTGGGCGAGAGGGGGCGGCGGGCGACGGCGGGCGGCGTCGAGGGCGAGGGCGACGGCGGGCGGCGTCGAGGGCGAGGGCGACGGCGGGCGGCGTCGAGGGCGAGGGCGACGGCGGCGGTGTTGATTCGGAGAAGACGAGAAGGGGTTCGGGCCCTTGTATTTATAGCCCCCCCCCTTTAGTCGCGGTTGGGGAGGCGACCCGCGACTAAAGGGTACCTTTAGTCGCGGTTGGGGAGGCGACCCGCGACTAAAGGGTAACCTTTAGTCGCGGTTGGCCAGACCAACCGCGACTAAAGGGGTTTTGGCGGGTTTTTGCGTTCCCGCGCGCAACGACCTTTAGTCGCGGTTGGGCAGGCCAATCGCGACTAAAGGTATTTTCCAAATACTTTTTCTTTTTCAAAATCTTAAAAATACAAATAATATATCAAAAAATTAAGAAAAATAAAACTAATTCAATTCAATATGTTAAAAACACAAATATTATATCAAAAAATTCAGAAAAATAAAACTAATTCAATTCAAAATTCTAAAAATACAAATAATATATCAAAAAATTAAGAAAAATAAAACTAATTCAATTCAAAATGTTAAAAATACAAATAATATATCAAAAAATTAAGAAAAATAAAACTAATTCAATTCAATATGCTAAAAACACAAATATTATATCAAAAAATTCAGAAAAATAAAACTAATTCAATTCAAAATTCTAAAAATACAAATAATATATCAAAAAATTAAGAAAAATAAAACTAATTCAATTCAAAATGTTAAAAATACAAATAATATATCAAAAAATTAAGAAAAATAAAACTAATTCAATTCAAAATGTTAAAAATACAAATAATATATCAAAAAATTCAGAAAAATAAAACTAATTCAATTCAATATGTTAAAAACACAAATATTATATCAAAAAATTCGGAAAAATAGAACTAATTCAATTCAAAATTCTAAAAATACAAATAATATATCAAAAAATTAAGAAAAATAAAACTAATTCAATTCAAAATGTTAAAAATACAAATAATATATCAAAAAATTCAGAAAAATAAAACTAATTCAATTCAATATGTTAAAAACACAAATATTATATCAAAAAATTAAGAAAAATAAAACTAATTCAATTCAAAATGTTAAAAATACAAATAATATATCAAAAAATTAAGAAAAATAAAACTAATTCAATTCAATATGTTAAAAACACAAATATTATATCAAAAAAATTCAGAAAAATAAAACTAATTCAATTCAAAATTCTAAAAATACAAATAATATATCAAAAAATTAAGAAAAATAAAACTAATTCAATTCAAAATGTTAAAAATACAAATAATATATAAAAAATTAAGAAAAATAAAACTAATTCAATTCAAAATGTTAAAAATACAAATAATATATCAAAAAATTCAGAAAAATAAAACTAATTCAATTCAATATGTTAAAAACACAAATATTATATCAAAAAATTCAGAAAAATAAAACTAATTCAATTCAAAATTCTAAAAATACAAATAATATATCAAAAAATTAAGAAAAATAAAACTAATTCAATTCAAAATGTTAAAAATACAAATAATATATCATAAAATTCAGAAAAATAAAACTAATTCAATTCAATATGTTAAAAACACAAATATTATATCAAAAAATTCAGAAAAATGATCCATTCAACAAAGTTTGGTACAATAAATTATTACACATCATTTCTTCCCTTGTGTCCCTGCTTGCTTACGATTGTGCCGTATCCATGGAGCATCCTCATCATTTAACTTAATGCTTGGGTCGGTGTTCACTTTGAAGGGCGGAATTTCAGCAAACATATTATAATCTTCTGACATGTCTGTCTTGTCCTCCACTCCCACGATGTTTCTTTTCCCTGAAAGAACAATGTGGCGCTTTGGATCATCGCATGATGTACTGATCGTTTTCTTATCTTTCCGTTTCCTCGGTTTGCTACTCATGTCCTTCACATAGAAAACCTGAGCGACATCTTTCGCTAGGACGAATGGTTCGTCAAGGTAACCAAGATTGTTGAAATCCACCATTGTCATTCCGTATTGCTGGTCCACCTTTACCCCACCTCCTGTTAGCTTGAACCATTTGCACCGGAACAAAGGGACCTTAAAGGAGGGTCCATAGTCAAGTTCCCATATCTCCTCTATGTAACCATAATATGTGACCTTTTGCCCATTCTCGGTTGCTGCATCAAAGCGGACACCACTGTTTTGGTTGGTGCTCTTTTTATCTTGGGCGATCGTGTAAAATGTATTCCCATTTATCTCGTACCCTTGGAAAGTCGTTATAGTCGAAGATGGTGTCTTGGCCAACATGTAGAGCTGATCTACAACATCATTGTCATTCATTAAATGTTTTCTCAACCAACTGCCGAAAGTCTCCATGTGGGCCTTCCTAATCCAGGATTCAGGCTTCCCCGGGTTGTCCGAGCATAAAATATTCTTGTGTTTCTCAAAGTACGGAGCCACCAAGCTGGAATTGGTCAGTACAGTGTGGTGTGCTTCAGTCAGAGAATGGCTGTCCATACATATCGTTGATTTCCTTCCGATCGTGCCTTTTCCACTTAGTCTCCCCTCGTGCCGCGATCGAGGAAGACCAATCGGCTTAAGGTCAGGAACAAAGTCAACACAAAACTCAATTACCTCCTCATTTCCATAGCCCTTGGCGATGCTTCCTTCTGGCCTAGCACGGTTACGAACATATTTCTTTAATACTCCCATGAACCTCTCGAAGGGGAACATATTGTGTAGAAATATAGGACCGAGAATGAAAATCTCTTCGACTAGGTGAACCAAGAGGTGTGTCATAATATTGAAGAAGGATGGCGGGAACACCAACTCGAAACTGACAAGACATTGGATCACATCGTTCTGTAACCGTGGTAGATCTTCTGGATTGATTACCTTCTGAGAGATTGCATTGAGGAATGCACATAGCTTCACAATGGCTACTCGAACATTTTCCGGTAGGAGCCCCCTCAAAGTAATCGGAAGCAATTGCGTCATAATCACGTGGCAGTCGTGAGACTTCAGGTTTTGGAACTTTTTCTCCGCCATGTTTATTATTCCCTTTATATTGGACGAGAATCCAGACGGGACCTTCATACTGCTCAGGCATTCAAAAAAGATGACCTTCTCTTCTTTGGTCAGAGCGTAGCTGGCACGACCTTGAAACCATTCCGGATGCCGGTCATCAGGGTCTTTCAAATGTTGCTGGTCCTGCCGTGCTTCCTTTGTATCATTTGTCTTCCCATACACGGCCAAGAAGCTTAGGAGGTTCACGCAAATATTCTTCGTCACGTGCATCACGTCGATTGCAGAGCGGACTTCTAGGACTTTCCAATATTCTAGCTCCCAGAATATAGATTTCTTCTTCCACATGGCTGCGTGCCCGTCAGCTCCCTTCAGAACTGATTGTCCGCCAGGACCCTTTCCAAAGATGACTTTCAAATCCTTGACCATATCAAATACCTCAGCACCAGTGCGTTCCGCAGGCTTCGGCCGGTGATCTGCCTTGCCGTTGTAATGCTTGCCTTTCTTTCTTACTGGATGAATTTTCGGAAGAAATCGACGATGCCCAAGGTACACGTTCTTCTTACAATTTGGCAAATGTACACTTTCAGTCTCATGTAAGCAGTGCGTGCATGCATTGTATCCCTTATTTGACAGTCCCGAAAGGTTACTAAGAGCAGGCCAATCGTTGATGGTTACGAAAAGCAACGCTCGTAGGTTAAATTCCTCTTTTTTGTGCTCATCCCACACACGGACACCAGGTCTGCCCCACAGCTGTAAAAGTTCATCAACTAATGGCCTTAGGTACACATCGATGTCGTTGCCGGGTTGCTTCGGACCTTGGATGAGCACTGGCATCATAATGAACTTCCGCTTCATGCACAACCAAGGAGGAAGGTTGTAGATGCATAGAGTCACGGGCCAGGTGCTATGGCTGGAGCTCTGCTCGCCAAAAGGATTCATGCCATCCGTACTTAGACCAAATCTTATGTTCCTTGCGTCAGCTGCAAAATCTTTGAACTCTCTGTCGATCTTTCTCCATTGCGTTCCATCTGCGGTGTGTCTCAACTCCCCATCCGACTTACGGTCCTCTTTGTGCCATCGCAACAACTTGGCATGCTCTTTGTTCCTGAACAGACGTTTCAACCGTGGTATTATAGGAGCATACCACATCACCTTGGCGGGAACCCTCTTCCTGGGTTTCTCGCCCTCAACATCGTCACCAGGGTCATCGCCTCTGATCTTATAACGCAATGCAGTGCATACCGGGCATTCATTCAAATTCTCGTATTCACCGCGGTAGAGGATGCAGTCGTTGATGCATGCATGTATCTTCAGAACCTCTAAACCTAGAGGGCAGACAACCTTCTTTGCTTCGTACGTACTGGCGGGCAACTCGTTATTCTTTGGAAACATATTCTTCAACATTTTCAGCAAGTTTTCAAATGCCGAGTCAGCTACACCTGCCTGTGCCTTCCATTTCAGCAAATCTAGTGTGCAGCCCAGCTTTTTCAGACCATCATTGCATCCGGGGTACGATGACTTTCTGTGATCCTCTAACATGCGATCCAAATTCTCCCTCTCCTTTTCAGTTTTGCAGCGTCTCCGTGCATCAGCAATGGTCCGACCAAGATCATCAACGGTCTCATCACGTGCCTCTTCTTCACCTTCACCTTCCCTTCACCTTCCCCTTCACCTTCCCCTTCACCTTCAGCATCCTCCATGAAAGTATCACCGAAATGAGCAAGATAGCTTTCATCGATGAAATCATCCCCTTCTTCATCTTCTTCCATTATAACCCCTCTTTCTCCATGCTTGGTCCAACAATTATAGCTTGGCATGAAACCGTGCCGAAGCAGGTGCAGGTGAACTTCTCTTGAGGAAGAGTAACCCTTCTGATTCTTACAGTCAACACATGGACAGATAACAAAACCCTTCTGCTTGTTCGCATTAGCCACTACGAGGAAATCTTTCAAACCCGTAGTGAACTCGCGGGAGAGTCGGTTACCGTACATCCATTGCCGATTCATCTGCATTATTATAATATAAAATATATAATTAACCATCATGCATTTGTTAAACTAACTAGCTATAAACAATAGAAATTAAACAATGAACAACACACATGCATATTTTATCAATGACACACATGCATGAAAGGTTCAAGTTGCTAACCGCGATCGAGGAGGAACCTCAAGTGTGGCTCCAACACTTCATATCATGTTTGTTTCATGCTGTTGGGGCATTTCATCAAACACCTTGTGTGCATAAGAGGAACCAAAAGCAAACCTACACCCCCTTGTGAAGCTTGTGAAGAGAAGTGGCACCAAATGGCTAAGTGAGTGCGCTGAACTGGTATATATAGGGGAGGAGCTTTAGTCGCGGTTGGCCTGGCCAACCGCGACTAAAGGCCTTTGGGCACCTTTAGTCGCGGTTGGCCTGGCCAACCGCGACTAAAGCCCATCACGTGCACCAGCTGGCCACCGAGCGCCCTGGGCCCAGGCCTTTGGTCGCGGTTCGTCTGCCGAACCGCGACTAAAGACTTCATTAGTCGCGGTTCCTACAGTTTCGCGACTAATGTGGCTGGACAGAAGCCTCTTTTTCTACCAGTGTGGGCGATGATGTTCATACTGCTTACCACCAATGTCTTATTTTGATTCGGCGATATTGTGGGATGAAGCGGCTAATACGTCTCCAACGTATCTATAATTTTTTATTGTTCCATGTTGTTATATTATCATTCTTGGATGTTTTACAATCATTTTATATCATTTTATATCATTTTTTGGTACTAACCTATTGACAAAGTGCCCAGTGCCAGTTTTTGTTTTCTGCTTGTTTTTTACATCTTTGAAATCAATACCAAACGGAGTCGAAATGCAGCGAAACTTTTTGTGGATTTTTTCTGGATCAGAAGACATAAGATGGGTTAAAAAAGTACCAGAGGGGTGCCCCGAGGGGGGCACAACCCTCCAGGGCGCGCCTGGGGGCCCAGGCACGCCCAGGTGGGTTATGCCCACCTCGGTGGCCTCCCGCATCGCCTCTTTGCTCTATAAATACCCCGATATTCTAGAAACCCTAGGGGAGTCGATGAAAATCAATTCCAGCCGCCTCAAGTTCCAGAAACACTAGATCCAGTCTAGACACCATCACGGAGGGGTTCATCATGTCCATTGGTGCCTCTTCGATGATGTGTGAGTAGTTCATTGTAGACCTACTGGTCTGTATTTAGTAGCTAGATGGCTTCCTCTCACTCTCTCTCTTGATTCTCAATACAATGGTCTCTTGGAGATCCATATGATGTAAGTCTTTTTGCGGTGTGTTTGTTGGGATCCGATGAACTCTGAGTTTATGATCAGATCTATGTTTTCATCCATGAAAGTTATTTCAATCTTCTTGATCTCTTATATGCATGATTGACTATAGCCTCGTATCTCTTCTCGATATTTGGGTTTTGTTTGGCCAACTTGATCTATTTATCTTGCAATGGGAAGAGGTGCTTTGTGATGGGTTCGATCTTACGGTGCTTGATCCCAGTGGCAGAAGGGGAAACGACACGTATGTATCATTCCTATTAACGATAATAAGATGGGGGTCTATTTCTTCATAAATAGATCTTGTCTACATCATGTCATCATTCTTATTGCATTACTCCATTTTTCTATGAACTTAATACACTAGATGCATGCTAGATAGCGGTCGATGTGTGGAGTAATAGTAGTAGATGCAGGCAGGAGTCGGTCTACTAATCTTGGACGTGATGCCTATATAATGATCATTGCCTGGATATCATCATGATTATTTGAAGTTCTATCAATTTCCCAACAGTAATTGTTTTCCCACCGTTTGCTATTTTTCTCGAGAGAAGCCACTAGTGGAACCTACCGCCCCAGTGTCTCTTCTTTAATATATTTGCCCTCACGATCTATTTTTATTTGCTTTTATTTTCAGATCTATTAAACCAAAAATACAAAAATACTTTGTTGCAGTTTATTTTATTTGCGATCTATTTATCCAATCTATTACAACTTTCCCCCGTCAACGAGCTTTCGGCGTCGTTACCCGAAAGGGATTGACAACCCCTTTAACACGTCGGGTTGCGAGTATTTGTTATTTGTGTGCAGGAGTTGTTTACGTTGTGTTGCATGGTTCTCCTACTGGTTCGATAACCTTGATCTCATCACTGAGGGAAATACCTACCATTGTTGTGCTGCATCATCCCTTCCTCTTTGGGGAAATACCGACGTAGTTCAAGCAAACATCAAAAGGAATTTCTGGCACCGTTCCCGAGGAGACATCATCAACATCAACCAGGTTCCTAATCACAAATCTCATCTCCATGCAATTTACATTATTTGCCCTTTGCCTCTCGTTTTCCTCTCCCACACTTTACAAAAAAATGTTGTTTTATTCGCCCTCTTTTTCGTTCGTCGTTTTCTCGTCAAATCTGTTTTTGAGTGCAATCTTGTTGTGTAGTCATCATGACTCAAGAGAACACCAAGTTATGTGATTTCTCAAATACCAACAACAATGATTTATTAGCACTCCGATTGCTCCCCCCGCCACCAGTGCGGCGTCTTGTGATATTAATACTGCTTTGCTGAATCTTGTTATGAAAGATCAATTTTCCGGTACTCCTAATGAGGATGCCGCATCCCATCTTAACAGATTCGTGGAATTATGTGATATGCAAAAGAAAAAAGATGTGGACAATGATGTTGTGAAGTTGAAATTATTTCCATTTTCTCTATGAGTTCGCGCAAAAAGTTGGTTTTATTCGTTGCCTCGCAATAGTATTGATTCTTGAAACAAGTGCAAGGATGCTTTTTTTACTATGTATTTTCAGCCCGCAAAAATCATTTCCCATAGAACCCAGATCATGAATTTCAAGCAACTTGAACATGAGCATGTTGCACAATCTTGGGAAAGGATGAAATTGATGCTAAAGAATTGCCCAACTCATGGGTTAAATCTTTGGATGATAATACAAAAAAATTATGCGGGGTTGAATTTTGTTTCTCGTAATCTTTTAGATTCCGCTACAGGGGGTACTTTTATGGAAATTACTTTGAGTGAAGCTACTAAATTTCTAGACAATATTATCGCAAATTACTCACAATGGCATATCGGAAGAGCTCCTGCTAGTCAAAAATTCAATTCGGTAGAAGAAATAAATTCTTTGAGGGAAAAAGTTGATGCTCTTATGAAGTTGGTTGCTAATAAAAGTGCTCCTATTGATTTTAATGATGTGCCTTTGTCTACTTTGATTGAGCAAAATAGTGATGCCATAGATGTGAATTTTATCTCGTGAAACAATTTTAATAACAATGTTATAGAGGTAATTTTAATCCTCGGCCTTTTCCTAGTAATTCCTCTAAGAATTATGGTAATTCCTATGGTAATCCTTCTTATAATAATAATAATAATAATAATAATAATAATAATAATAATAATAATAATAATAATAATAATAATAATAATAATAATAATAATAATAATAATAATAATAGGAACACCTCTGATCTTGAGAATAATATTAAAGTGCTTATCAATACTCAAAAGGTTTTCAATGCTACGATAGAAGCTGAATAAAGTTGATGATATGTCTAGAAGTACTGATAGAATTTCTCATGATGTAGAAACTCTCAAGATGAAAATTTGTGTGCCGAAAGTTTAAGAATCAGTCAAAGCTCTTTATGTTCCTATGGATGAAAGTAAGAAAAGAACCGCTATGCTTAGAGCTAAAAGAGAATTTTTAGAAAAGGCGTTTTCTAGTGATTACTTTCATAAAAGTGATGAAGATCTTAAAATGATTGGTGTCTCTTCTATTGATTCTTTGTTTAGTAAAATTAAGATTAATGAAAAAGGGACTCGAGAAGAGTCAACTTTAGCTAGAAGGCGTCCTGATAATTCGAAGGGTGAAAATCTTGTTGAGAAAATTGATAAAAGTGGGTTTGAAGAGGTCAAAACTTTAACTAGTGATGTGCCAACTATTTTGGATTACAAAGACTTTAATTATGATAGTTTCTCTTTGGTTGATTGTATTTATTTGTTGTAATCCATGATAAATTCACCCCATGCTTATGAACAAAATAAAGCTTTTACTAAACATATTGTTGATGCAATGATGAAAGATTTTGAAGAAAGTTGGAATTAGAAGTCTCAGTTCCTAGAAAATTACATGATGAATGGGAACCTACCATCAAAGTCAAGATTAAAAATTATGAGTGTTTTTCTTTATGTGACTTGGGTGCTAGTGTTTCTACAATTCCAAAATCGTTATGTGATGTGCTTGGTCTTACCGATATTGAAGAATGCTCTTTAAATTTGCACTTGGCGGATTCTACTATTAAAAAGCCTATATGGGAAGAATTAATGATTTTCTTATTCTTGCAAATAGGAATTATGTGCCCATATATTTCATTGTTCTTGATATTGATTGCAATCCGGCTTGTCCAATTATTCTTGGTAGACCATTTTTACGTACTATTGGTGCCATGATTGATCTGAAAGAAGGCAATATTAAATTTCAATTTACACTAAGGAAGGGTATGGAACACTTACCTAGAACAATAATTAGGCCACCATATGAATCAATCATGAGGGCATCATATGGATCTAGAACTAAAGATGGCAACACTTAGATCCTTCGCATTATGCCTAGCTAGGGGCGTAAAACGATAGCGCTCGTTGGGAGGCAACCCAACTTGTATCTTTTTGCTTTTTGGTTTTCTTGTTGTTTTCAATAAAATACCCAATTATTCCTATGATTAGATGTGTTTTTGTGGTTTGAATTAGTGTTTGTGCCAAGCAAAGCCTTTGGGATGACTTGGGTGAGAGTTGATTTGATCTTGTTGAAAAACAGAAACTTTTGCGCTCACGAAAATATTTCCCATTTTTAATAGAAAAGTTCTTTTGAGTTGATTATTTTTGCATAAGATTTAATAAACAAATTTCTCACTTTGCCCTAATTTTTCAGAATTTTTGTAGTTACAGAAGTATTCGAAGTCTCTAGATTGCTATAGACTGTTCCGTTTTTTGACAGATTCTGTTTTCTTTGCGTTGTGAGCTTGTTTTGATGATTTTATGGTTTTCTTTGAAGATTTTTTGCCATAGAAATGTTGGAATACAGTAGATATAATGCAAAAATAAAATATGAATGGGTTTGCAATAGTACTTATAGTAGTGGTTTGCTTTCTTATACTAACGGATCTCACAAAGGTTTTGTTGAGTTTTGTGTGATTGAAGTTTTCAAGTTTGGGTGATCTTATGATGGATGAAGGAATAAGGATTAACAAAAGGCTAAGCTTGGGGATGCTCGAGGCACCCCAAGATAATATTCAAGAAGTATCGAGCAACTAAGCTTGGGGATGCCCCCGAGTAGCATCCCCTCTTTCTTCTAACAACCATCGGTATTTTACTTGGAGCTATATTTTTATTCATCACATATTATGAGTTCTACTTGGAGCGTCTTGTATGATATGAGTCTTTGCTTGTTATGCTTTTTATTTTAAGTCTTGAATCCTTGCCGGACACACCTTTTTGAGAGAACCAAAAATTATGCTATGCTTGCTCCTATGCTTCACTTAAATTTTTAGAGCCTTGGAATTGCTCTAGTGCTTCACTTATATCTTTTTGAGCATGGTGTGCTTTGTTATTTTTGAAGAAATGCTATCATGCTTCACTTAGATTTATTTGTGAGTTAGTAATTTTTTTAAGGAATTCTCTCTTGCTTCACTTAGATTATTTTGAGAGAAAGAAATAGTATGCTCATGTTCTTCACTTATATTTGGTTGAGCTTATTAAAAGCAACAGATGAAATTAGTCCCAAAGTGATAGATATACAAGGAGGATATAATAAAAACTTTCATGAAGATCATTGGACAAAATAAACTTGGTTCTTTGTAATGGTTTTGAGATATGACGATATGATATGTGAGTCATGTTGATGGGTAATTATTCTTTAGTAAGAATATTGGTGTTAAGGTTTGTGATTCCCTATGCAAGCACGAAAGTCAATAGTTATGCAATGAAATTACATCCTACTTGTGGTGTATTATTCAGTGTTAGTTATGCTTAATGCTCGCTTACGAGATTTTCGTTTCTTGGTTGGACACTTCTCAATCTTTTTGCTAGCCTTCATTTGCACTAAGTATGATCACTACTTGTGCATCCAAAACCCTTTAAACCAGTTTTGCCATATGAGTCCACCATATCTACGTATATGTGGTATTTCCGTGCCGTTCTAAGCAAATTTGTGTGTGCCATCTCTAATTTTCAAAATAAATTTCTCTTTTGTGTGCTCGTACCGCTCGCGAGGCGGTGAGGGGTGGCCAATGTTTTCCATGCTAGATGTGTTATTCTCACGATGAGTGTTTATTCACTTGTCATTGCACGAGAGTACGACGAAGGTATTAGGGATGCCCAGTCCTGAAATGAAAAATGAATTTACTTTATGTTGTCAAATAATAAATTCCTTGGAAAGTGTTGGTATGGAGGGCACCCCTGGATACGGTTAGCCATGCAAAGTGAAAGTATGGTGGAAAAAGGAATAAACTTTATTTTCTCTTTGGGAACCGCCTATGATATATCTAGCATGGAAAGTGTTGGGAACTCTAAGTCGTTTTCATTTGTGGGAAAATTATGCCTCCCAAAATGTTTTTATCTCTCAATTTTCGCTTTGAGCTCTGGCACCTCTACAAATCCCTACTTCCCTCTACGAAGGGCTTTTCTTCTTTATGCAATTTTTATTTTTACTTGAGTCTCTATCTTCTCTTATAAGCACCAACTAAGGGGCACTATGATTGTACTTGAGCATTGGGTATAGCTAGTATTCGAGTGTGTTTCATGAATGGATCAATGATTGAGCATAATGGGCTAGGGATAACTTGCTTTAGTGTTGATATTTTGAAAGACATGGTTGCTTGTAGATACGCTTGAGTATTAAAGTCTTCATGTCAAAACTAGACTATTGCTTTGAACCATATAGAAAGTCCAAATGTACATGCTACAAATAAAAGAATATGTGATGAACATGCTAGGCAGCATTCCACATCAAAAATTCTGTTTTTGTCATTTACCTACTCGAGGACGAGCAGGAATTAAGCTTGGGGATGCTGATACGTCTCTAGCGTATCTATAATTTTTGATTGTTTCATGTTGTTATATTATCATTCTTGGATGTTTTACAATCATTTTATTTCATTTTTTGGTACTAACCTGTTGACATAGTGCCCAGTGCCAATTTCTGTTTTCTGCTTGTTTTTTACATCGTAGGAAATCAATACCAAACGGAGTCCAAATGCAATAAAACTTTTTGTAGATTTTTTCTGGACCAGAAGACACAAGATGGGCCGAAGAAGTACCAGAGGGGTGCCCCGAGGGCGGTTGCCTAGGCACGCCCAGGTGGGTTATGCCCACCTCGATGGCCTCCCGCACCGCCTCTTTGCTCTATAAATACCCCAATACTCCAGAAACCCTAGGGGAGTCGACGAAAATCAATTCCAGCCGCCGGAAGTTCCAGAAACACCCGATCCAATCTAGACACCATCGCGGAGGGGTTCATCATGTCCATTGGTGCCTCTCCGATGATGCGTGAGTAGTTCACTGTAGACCTACGGGTCCATAGTTAGTAGCTAGATGGCTTCCTCTCTCTCTCTCTCTCTCTTGATTCTCAATACATGGTCTCTTGGAGATCCATATGATGTAAGTCTTTTTGCAGTGTGTTTGTTGGGATCCAATGAACTTTGAGTTTATGATCAGATCTATGTTTTTATCCATGAAAGTTATTTAAGTCTTCTTGATCTCTTATATGCATGATTGATTATAGCCTCTTATTTCTTCTCCGATATTTGGGTTTTGTTTGGCCAACTTGATCTATTTATATTGCAATGGGAAGAGGTGCTCTGTGATGGGTTCGATCTTACGATGCTTGATCCCAGTGACAAAAGGGGAAACGACACGTATGTACTGTTGCTATTAACGATAACAAGATGGGGTCTATTTCTACATAAATAGATCTTGTCTACATTATGTCATTGTTCTTATTGCATTACTTCATTTTTTCATGAACTTAATACACTAGATGCATGCTGGATAGCGGTCGATGTCTGGAGTAATAGTAGTAGATGCATGCAGGAGTCGGTCTACTAATCTTGGACGTGATGCCTATATAATGATCATTTTCTGGATATCATCATGATTATTTGAAGTTCTATCAATTGCCCAACAGTAATTGTTTTCCCACTGTTTGCTATATTTTTCGAGAGAAGCCACTAGTGAAACCTACGGCCCCCGGGTCTCTTCTTTAATATATTTGCCTTTGCGATCTATTTTTATTTGCTTTTATTTTCAGATCTATTAAACCAAAAATACAAAAATACTTTGTTGCACTTTATTTTATTTGTGATCTATTTATCCAATCTATTACAACTTTCTCCCATCAACGAGCTTTCTGGCGCTGTTACCCGAAAGGGATTGACAACCCCTTTAACACATCGGGTTACGAGTATTTGTTATTTGTGTGCAGAAGCTGTTTGCGTTGTGTTGCGTGGTTCTCCTACTGGTTCGATAACCTTGGTCTCATCACTGAGGGAAATATCTACCGTTGTTGTGTTGCATCATCCCTTCCTCTTTGGGGAAATACCGACGTAGTTTAAACAAACATCAGCGGCCCGGACCAACCTTACATGACCACGCACATGAGACCGGTTCCACCGACTAACATGCAACTTGTTTTGCATAAAGGTGGTTGGCGGATGTCTGTTTCTCGTACTTTAGTTGAATCAAATTTGACTGCGGCCGATCCTTGAAGAAGGTTAAAATAGCAAACTTGATAAATCACCGTTGTGGTTTTTGCCGTAGGTAAGAACTATTCTTGCTAGAAACCCGTAGCAGCCATATAAAACTTGCAACAACAAAGTAGAGGACGTCTAACTTGTTTTTGCAGGGTATGTTGTGATGTGATATTGTCAAGACATGATGTGATATACGTTATTGTATGAGATGATCATGTTTTGTAGTTTATCGACAACCGGCAGGAGCCTTATGGTTGTCTCTTTATTGTATGAAACGAAATGTCATGTAATTGCTTTACTTTATCGCTATGCATTAGCAATAGTTGTAGAAGCAATAGTTGGAAAGACAACCACGATGCAACGATGGGGATCAAGATGTCGAGTCGATGAGGATGGATATCATGATGATGCTTTGGAGATGGAGATCAAAAGCATGAGATGATGATGGCCATATCATGTCACATATTTTGATTGCATGTGATGTTTATCTTTTATGCATCTTATTTTGCTTAGAACAACGATGGCATTATAAGATGATCCCTTCTCTTAATTTCAAGATAAAAGTGTTCTCCCTGAGTATGCACCATTGCGAAAGTTTGTCGATTCGAGACACCACGTGATGATCGGGTGTGATAGACTCTACGTTCATATACAATGGGTGTAAGACAGTTTTGCACATGCAGAATACTTGGGTTAAACTTGACGAGCCTAGCATGTACATACATGTCCGCAGAACATTGGAGACCGAAAGGTCGAACCTGAGTCATATAGTAGATATGATCAACATAGAGATGTTCACCATTGAAGACTACTCCATCTCACGTGATGATCGGACATGGTTTAGTTGATTTGGATCATGTATCACTTAGACAACTTGAGGGATGTTGATTTAAGTGGGAGTTCATTAGTAAATTTGATTAATTGAACTTAAATTCATCATGAACTTAGTCCAGATAGTATTTGCAAATTATGTTGTAGATCAATAGCTCGCGTTGTAGCTCCCCTATTTTTGATACGTTCCTAGAGAAACTAAGTTGAAAGATGATAGTAGCAGTGATGCGGACTGATCTGAGGATTATCCTCATTGCTGCACAGAAGAATTATGTCCTTGATGCACCGCTAGGTGATAGACCTATTGTAGGAACAGATGCAGACATTATGAATGTTTGGCTAGCTCGATATGATGACTACTTAATAGTTTAGTGCGCCATGATTTGCGGTTTAGAACCGGGACATCAAAAACATTTTGAATGCCATGGAGTATATGAGATGTTCCAAGAGCAGAAATTGGTATTTCAGACTCATGCCCATGTCGTGAGGTATGAGACCTCTGACAAGTACTTTGCCTACAAGATGGAGGAGAATAACTCAGCTAGTGAGCATGTGCTCAGAATGTGTGGGTACTACAACCGCTTGAATCAAGTGGGAGTTAATCTTCTAGATAAGATAGCGATTGACAGAATTCTCTAGTCACGATCACCAAGCTACTAGAACTTTGTGATAAACTATAATATGCAATGGATGACGAAGATGATTCCTGAGCTCTTCGCGATGCTGAAATTGGCGAAGGTAGAAAACAAAAAAGAGCATCAAGTGTTGATGGTTAAACAAGACCACTAGTTTCAAGAAAAAGGGCAAGGGGAAAAAAGGGAACTTCGAGAAGAATGGCAAGCAAGTTGCCACTCCCATGAAGAAGCCCAAAGTTGGACCTAAAGGAAATATGCCCTAGAGGCAATAATAAAGTTATTATTTATTTCCTTATTTCATGATAAATGTTTATTATTCATGCTAGAATTGTATTAACTGGAAACTTATTACATGTGTGAATACATAGACAAAACATATTGTCCCTAGTATGCCTCTACTTGACTAGCTCATTGATCAAAGATGGTTATGTTTCCTAACCATAGACATGTGTTGTCATTTGATGAACGGGATCACATCATTAGGAGAATGATGTGATGGACATGACCCATCCGTTAGCTTAGCATTATGATCGTTTCAGTTTCATTGCTACTGCTTTCTTCATGACTTATACATGTTCCTCAGACTATGAGATTATGCAACTCCCGAATACCGGAGGAACACTTTGTGTGCTACCAAACATCACAACGTAAATGGGTGATTATTGCTACGTCTCGAGCTTGCGTTGGTTTTCCTCGAAGAGGAGAGGGTGATGCAGTGATAGTAGCGTAAGTATTTCCCTCATTTTTTGAGAACCAAGGTATCAATCTAGTAGGAGGCTCCTCAAAAGTCCCACGCACCTACACAAACAAACTGAGAACTCACAACCAACGCAATAAAGGGTTGTCATTCACTGCCACTTGCGAAAGTCAGATCTAATAAAGATAGTAAGATAAGATAAATATATTTTTGGTATTTTATAATATAGATGCAAAAAGTAAAGATGCAAATAAAAGTAGATTGAAAGCAAATATGATAAGAGATAGACTCGGGGGCCATAGGTTTCACTAGTGGCTTCTCTCAAGATAGCATAAGTATTACGGTGGGTGAACAAATTACTGTCGAGCAATTGATAGAAAAGCGCATAGTTATGAGATTATCTAGGCATGATCATGTATATAGGCATCATGTCCATAGCAAGTAGACCAACTCCTGCCTGGATCTACTACTATTACTCCACACATCGACCGACTCCTGCCTGCATCTAGAGTATTAAGTTCATAAGAACAGAGTAACGCATTAAGCAAGATGACATGATGTAGAGGGATAAACTCAAGCAATATGATATAAACCCCATCTTGTTATCCTCGATGGCAACAATACAATACGTGCCTTGCAACCCTTTCTGTCACTGGGTAAGGACACCGCAAGATTGAACCCAAAGCTAAGCACTTCTCCCATGGCAAGAAAGATCAATCTAGTAGGCCAAACCAAACTGATAATTCAAGAGACTTGCAAAGATAACTCAATCATACATAAAAGAATTCAGAGAAGATTCAAATATTATTCATAGATAAACTTGATCATAAACCCACAATTCATCGGATCTCGACAAACACACCGCAAAAAGAGTTTACATCGAATAGATCTCCACAAGAGAGGGGGGGGAACATTGTATTGAGATCCAAAAAGAGAGAAGAAGCCATCTAGCTAATAACTATGGACCCGTAGGTCTGTGGTAAACTACTCACAACTCATCAGAGGGGCAAGGATGTTGATGTAGAAGTCCTCCATGGTCGATTCCCCCTCCGGCAGAGTGTCGGCGAAGGCTCCAAGATGGAATCTCACGGATACAGAAGGTTACGGCGGTGGAAATTGTGTTTCATGGTGCTGTTGGATGTTTTCGGGGTACGTAGGTATATATAGGAGGAAGAAGTACGTCGGTGGCCGCCCGAGGGGCCCACGAGACAGGGGGCGCGCCCTACAGGGGGGAGGCCTCCTATCTCGTGGAAGCCTCGGCTGCTTCTTGACTTGCACTCCAAGTCCTCTGGATCACGTTCGTTCCAAAAATCACGCTCCCGAAGGTTTCATTCCATTTGGACTCCGTTTGATATTCCTTTTCTTCGAAATACTAAAATAGGCAAAAATACAGCAATATGGGTTGGGCCTCCGGTTAGTAGGTTAGTCCCAAAAATGATATAAATGTGTAAAATAATGCCCATAAACATCCAAAAGGGGTAATATAATAGCATGGAGCAATAAAAAATTATAGATACGTTGGAGACGTATCAATTATAAAGATGCTCTATAGGTGTCTCCGAAGGTGTTTCTTGGGTTGGCATAGATCGAGATTAGGATTTGTCACTCCGTGTTTCGGAGAGGTATCTTTGGGCCCTCTCGGTAATGCTCATCACTATAAGCCTTGCAAGCATTGTAACTAATGAGTTAGTTGCGGGATGAAGTATTACGGAACGAGTAAAGAGACTTGCCGGAAACGAGATTAAACTAGGTATGATGATACCGATGATCGAATCTCGGGCAAGTAACATACCGATGACAAAGGGAGCAATGTATGTTGTTATGCGGTTTGACCGATAAAGATCTTCATAGAATATGTAGGAGCCAATATGAGCATCTAGGTTCTGCTATTGGTTATTGATAGGAGATGTGTCTCGGTCATGTCTACATAGTTGTTGAACCCGTAGGGTCCGCACGCTTAACGTTCGCCACTACAAAAAAATACACTTCCGTGATGATACGTGTTTGTCACAGTAGGTCGCGTTTTTTGTCATGCATGTACATCCATGACAAATTTATGACAGAATCAAGATAGTCATACTTGTGCTGTCATAGAAGTGTTCCATGACATTACCAAAATTATCATCACGGAAGTGTCCACTTCCATGATGATAAATCGCGCGTCACAGAAGTGCTTTTGTCAAGGGTGACCGACATGTGGCATCCACCGTGACGGAACGCCGTTAAGCTATCGGGTCGGGTTTTGGATCCGATAACCCGTTAACAGCCCCGACCAATGGGGATTTTCCACGTGTAAAATCATCATTGGCTGGAGGAAACACGTGTCGGCTCACCGTTGGGACATATGTCATCCACTCATTGGACAGAAGGCGCCTATGATACGTCGACACGTGGCACGGCCCAACAGAGGCCCATTCCTGTGAAAAGGCCGGCCCGTTTGACTTGGTCAAAATGTGGCGGGCCGGCCCATGTAAAGCCTGTTAACGGCATGTTCGCATATAGCCCATTTACAGCCCGCTAACCCAAGGCCCGTTACGCCCTATCAAAATTAGCCCAGTAGCGTCATCTGGGCCACCCAATATGATTCCAGCCCGTTTTCACTTCTGGCCCATGTATGGCCCATGACGTCTTTCGGCCCATATGAGGCCCTATGTAACTCTTGGCCTATTAACGGCCCGTGGTGAAACTGGCCCGTAATGAATAGTGTATCACTTTACACCCATTAACGGCCCGTGGTGAAACTGGCCCGTAATGAACAGTGTATCACTTTATACCCATTAACGACCCGTTATTCCGTTGGGCCGTCTCCAGCCCATGTTATCTTTCGGCCTTCTCGGAGCCCATTTTGTCACGCCCAATATGCGACCCTATCCAAAAGGAACTCGAAGGTCCCACCAAGGATAGACCCGCATATTGAAACGCTTTTGCAAGGTGGATATCATTACATCAACATTACATAATAGATGGGGATACATACAAGAGGCATACAATGCCACACAAATACAACATCATCTTACATAAGAGCACCATCCGACTACGGATGAAACACAAACAGTAACTCAAACGACATCCACCCTGCTAGCCCAGGCTGCCGACCTGGAACCTATCCACTGATCAAAGAAGAAGCAGAAGAAGAACTCCAAAACAAGTAAACATCACTCTCGCGTCATGATCATCGCATAACCTGAACCTGCAACTGTTGTTGTAGTAATCTGTGAGCCACGAGGACTCAGCAATCCCATTACCATGGGTATCAAGACCAGCAAAGCTTAATGGGTAAGGAAGGGGTAAAGTGGTGAGGTTGCAGCAGCGACTAAGCATGATATGGTGGCTAACATACGCACATAAGAGCGAGAAGAGAGCAAACGGAACGGTCGTGAAGCTAGCAATGATCAAGAGGTGATCCTGAACTCCTACTTACGTCAAACATAACCCAAAACCGTGTTCACTTCCCGGACTCCGCCGAGAAGAGACCATCACGGCTACACACACGGTTGATGTGTTTTAATTCGGATCTGGTGTCAAGTTATCTACAACCGGGCATTAACAAATTCCCATCTGCCACATAACCGCGGGCACGGCTCTCGAAAGTTTATACCCTGCAGGGGTGTCCCAACTTAGCCCATGATAAGCTCTCGCGATCAACGAAGGATATACCTTCTCCCAGGAAGACCCGATCAGTCTCGGAATCTCGGTTTATAAGACATTTCGACAATGGTAAAACAAGACCAGCAAGACCGCCCTCTGTGCTGACAATCCCGATAGGAGCTGCACATATCTCGTTCTCAGGGCACACCGGATGAGCCAGACGTCGGGTTGGCATAGACCCTGGTTGCCCAGGGGGCGCCAGACATCGCTCGGTTTGGACCAACACTTAGACAAGCATTGGCCCGGGGGGGCTAAAATAAAGATGACCCTTGGGTTGGCCGACCCAAGGGAAGGGTATAGGTGGTGGTGAGGAAAATGGTAAAACCAAGGTTGGGCCTTGCTGGACAAGTTTTATTCAAAGGGAACTGTCAGGGAGGTCCCATAAATCACCCGACCGCGTTAGGAACGCAAAATCCGGGAACATAACACCGGTATGACGGAAACTAGGGCGGCAAGAGTGGAACAAAACACCAGGCATAAGGCCGAGCCTTCCACCCTTTACCAAGTATATAGATGCATTAATAATATAAGAGATATTGTGATATCCCAACATAACCCTGTCCACCATGGAGAAATCTTCAACTTCACCTGCAACTAGCAACGCTATAAGAGGGGCTGAGCAAAGCGGTAACATAGCCAAACAACGGTTTGCTAGGAAGGGTGTCAAAGGTTAGAGGTTCATGGCAATTTAGGAGGCTTGATGAGCAAAAGATAGGTAACGCAGCATAGCGATAGAACGGAGCAACTAGCATAGCAATGATAGTACTGAGATCCAGGGTAGCGGTCATCTTGCCTGAAATCCCGCAAGGAAGAAGAACGAGTCCATGAAGAAGATGAAGCCACGAAGACGAACCACATGTAGACGAACGAATCCTCACGATCGCAACGAAACGGGAACTATCGAGAAGAAGCACACAACATGGTAAACACACCACACATGAACAAGACATGATGCACAACAAGCATGATGCATGAGAAAGCTACATGAAACTACTCATGGCAAGAGATGATGCATACAAGATCAACACATCAAAACAAGTTTAAATGAGGCCAGGAACAACATATAACAATTCCGGTAAGTCCTCATCTGCATATTTCGAAATTGGTCCAGAACTGAATAAACATTAAGTTGAAGTTCTTAAACAGAAAGTTAAAGAGCACCAAGAGGATCTACACGAAATTCTAGTCAAGTTACATATAAAGTTCATTAGATTCGGAGCTACGGGCTAGAAGATATGAGCAAAACAAGTTAAACATGGCAGTGATGCAAAATGCACCCAAACATTAAGCAAACACCTCAAAACATGGATGCAACATGATAATATGAAACTATATGCAAAATCAAGCAAGTTTCATATAGAGCACACTCAAAACGGAGCAACGGTGCAACACATACACTCTATACAAGTTATAGCAACAATCTGTCCAAAACAGCAACTAGGCAACTTGCAAGCATTAAAACAACATGCTACAGCACCCCAACATAATAACAAAAGGCATGGGCATGAAGTACAGGTAAAGCATAACAAAACATGAACACTGAGCTATCTCTAGAAACAACTAGAACATGCTCAAAAAGACATGGTAAGATTGCAAATAATAATAGTTTCAGACTTATCAGGAAATAACATCAGGTTGCAATGTTTAGAGCTATCAAACAACATGTTACAGGAACTTATAATGGCAAACAAAGGCATGGCATGAATCTACTAAATGCATAGAACAAAAGACCCTTACTGACCAAGAGCCAAAAGGGCACGGAAAATATGATGGCACCCATGTAAACATAGCAAGTTATATGACAGATTCATACATGGCAGAAACAACAATAAGTAGGCATGTTGGTGAGCTTGAACCACTCACCACAGAGCAATACATGGCATGGCAAGGCAACCAACAGTAAGAAGACATGTTTAATAAGCTAAGCATGGCAAGAACAAGTTCATAGAGTGCATGGATCACTAGAAAAACACATGGCCAAAACTGAACTTCATGTTAACAGGTTGACAGCAACATTATTTAGCAAGTTTGAAGCAAGATAACAACAAGCTAGAGCAGGCTATAATTGCAAACAAGGGCATGAATGGATAGAGCAAGACATGTATAACAAAACATCCTTAGTAAACATCTCCAAAATAATGCACGAAATGACTAGTAGGAGCAGGTTTACATAGCAACAAAATATAACAGAATCTGCCTAGCAAAACAGCAACAGCAAGTACCCTCCTTAACAAGCTTGATGCACTCATCACACAACTCACAAAAATACATGGTTTGCACCTCTGGAAAGATGACATAGCATATATCAAAACACATGTAGAGCTCATGTTCATAGGATGCACACATCAAACATGGCAAAAATGACAAATGAGCAAGTTATAACAGTTTCAGCAGATTAACATCAACATGCACTCTTCCAACAGCATTTCGAGCATCAAGATGAACTCAAATGATTCTGATGCAATGGAATGAAATGAAGTACTCGTTGAGACAAACAATTTGACATATTACACGCACAAAACGGAGCTACATGCACAGAGATATGATGCGATGAACATGGCATGACAATGTGCAAAATATTCGGGACTTAGTGGAATTTCACCTCGCGGAAACTGGATCTCGGGATTCCGGGATGGAGATGTACGGGATGGGGACGCGGGGCGTTTGGTTCCGGGAACTGGTGGATCTGGTCCACCCGGACCGGATCCGAACTCCGGCGAGGGCGGAGCGGCTCCGGCGAGCTGGGACGCCGGCGACGGGAGGCGCGGGGCCGCCGGCGGCGGGCGGTGGGAGCCGGGCGGCGTTGGGGGAGGCGAGGCAGGCGCGGGCAAGGGCGGATCCGGCCGGGGCGGCGCCGGTCGGGGGCGGCCGGGGCGGAGCGACCCGGCGGCGCGGCGGCGCGGGGCCGCGCCGGAGGCGGGAGAGGCGGAGGCGCGCGGGGGCTCGGGAGCTCGGACGCGCGGCGGGCCGGCCGGCGACGACGGAGGAGCCGGACGGCGGCGGCGGATGGCGACCGGGGAGGCGCGGTGGCGGGGCGAGCCCGGCCGGCGGCGACGCGGGGAGCCGGTCGGGCGGCGGCGCCTCGGGCACGGAGGCGGCGGCGGGCGGCGCCGGCGGGCCTGCGCGGGCCCGCGATGGGCTCCGCGGGCCGGCGGCACGGGGCTGGCGGTGGAGGCCACGTGGCGACGCAGGATTCGCCGGGGGCGGCGGCGCGGACATGTCCGGCGCCGGGCGGACGCGTCCGGCGCGCGGAGGAAGAAGGGGCTAGGGTTTCGGGAGGATTAGACCGCGAATTTCGGGGGAGAGGGCATATTTATAGGTAGAGGGAGCTAGGAGAGTCCAAATGAGGTGCGGTTTTCGGCCACGCGATCATGATCGAACGACCGAGAGCATGGAGGAGAGTTAGATGGGTTTTGGGCCACTTTTAAATGGGTGTTGGGCTGCAACACAAAGAGGGCTTTTACGGTTACCCGGTTAACCGTTGGAGTATCAAACGACCTCCAAATGGCACGAAACTTGACAGGCGGTCTACCGGTGCTATACCAAGGCCGCTTGGCAAACCTCGGGCCATTCCGAGAAAGTTTAACACCCGCACAAGAGAAGAGGCAAAAAGGGGACGCCGGATGACATAGGAGTGCCGGATTGCAAAACGGACAACAGGGAAAATGCTCGGATGCATGAGACGAGCATGAATGCGAAATGAGATGCACATGCTGACATGATATGAAATGCAGATGATGACATGGCAACGACGGCGAATAACTGGCGGACACCTGGCGCATTGAATCCGGGGCGTTACAACACTCCTCCACTAACAAGAGATCTCGTCCCGAGATCTTAGGACCGAGACAGAAGGGAAAAGGGATGAGGTGAAACAAGAACTCAAGAGAAGAAGCAAAGAATCGAGAGTACTCGAGAAGAAGAGAGGAATGACGAGAATGTCGAGAATCAAAAGCTCACGGAATCAGATAGACTATGAAATCACTCGTTCTAACCGGAGTGGTTAGAATGAGAAAAGAAACGAATAAGTGTGAAAGGATTTAGGCAGCACTCCGGCTGAACATGGAAGAATAGAACACGAGCTTGAAAGGACGGAATGATACTTGATGAAGACATGACACCAAACCTCCGGAAAGAATTGAAAAAAATGAAAAGAACTTAGAAGGAAGGATTGAATGGAGTTGTTGAGAAGATCAACAACGAAAGAATAAGCTTGTTGTGGAACTTATGGATAAACATCTCAAAATTATGAGGAGATCTCCGACCACAAGCATAATTGATTGGATAGCTGAGAAGAACGAAGAAATGCAAAACTCCACTTCAAAAGAAATACGAAGAATTAATTGCACTTCGGGACGCGAGAAGAAAAGATACTTGAACTCCACCAACAAAATCTTGATGAACTCTGGAAGAATGAACTAAATCATGAAGAACCACCATGAAGAACTCCGGTGACAAAGGGATGATGAGATAGAAAGAAGGATGAAAGAATAAGATGAGCCTTGCGATGATTTAGATGGAGGTTCCGACGAAATGGTCGAGGAAAATTGAACTCCGGAAAAGAAAAGATGAAAACACTTGGACCTAGAATTTATTCATCAAGAACAAACTCCGAAGAAAGGGATTAATCGCTTGAAGGAAATAAGAATAAAATTTATTGTATGCTTATCCTTCATCAAATTAAATTGATGACAAGCAAAGGATTTTGCATACTACTTATTCTTCTTGCAAAAGAATTGAGAAGTGGCATAACGCAAACTTGAGAAGGTCTTTATGCATCACCGGTAGGATTGGAAAGAATGAAAGGATTAATATGACAATCAAGGAAAAAGAATCTGAAAGAACCACCGTTAGAATTCAGAAATGACTGACGAAAGAGAATGAATCACCGGGAAGAATTAAAACAACCAATAAGCTAGAGGGGATTTAGATGCAAAGAACGAAGAGATCATGAGCTGATTAAAGAACACTTGACGAAGCACCGGGTTAAATAGAGAACGATAACTGGAATGATGGCCTCCGGTGAAAAGAAATGGAAAAACAACTCCTGACATACTCCGGATGGGTGAAAAGAATTTGCATGACTTGAAACAATTTGATAGGATAACATCGAGCTAGCACCGCGAATCTTCGAGAGAACGGGCAAGATTTAACAGAAATCTTCTTCTTTGGTCTTCAAATGATGACGAGAAACACCACCAAAATTACTGAGATACTCCGGGAGAATGAAAAAAATGAGGAGGTTGAGCCAACAATGAAAAGAATTTGAAAGCGATCTTGGAGAAGGCATGTGACTGATGGAATCCATTCTTACGTCACACTTTGAAAAGAATTGAGAAAACTCCGGGGTAATTAGAAGAGTCAGGTAAGATCCTGGGAAAAGACCTGTGGGTTAGGGCCCACTAAAGAAAACACCGTTGAAAGGATTGTTGAACAGATAGATGATGCATCGGAACAATTGAAATATTTGAATGAGGTGACACCCTCAAATTAATTGGAACACGGACGAATCTCCTGAGACGTCTTGAACTCCGGAAGGATAAACTGGCGAGAGGCGAACGAGCAAGGAGAGCACTTGATCCAAGGAAAAGAATATGATCAACCTGAAAAACTTGAATTAAGTCCATCGGAAAGAAAGAGATGAAGTCTGACGAACGAGATGATAATTCACCAGTTGAAATAATTAAGGGAAGACTGAAGAGGCTCCACATGAATGAAATTGATGCTCAAAAGAGACTCAGACTCCGGGAAGAGAAAGGGTGGGAGGGCGGGAGAACAAAGGCAACTTGGAAGGGGAAATCGACGAATATCTTGAAGAGAAAACACCAGTTGAAAGAATGAAAATGCTTCGCATGAGTAGGAAGGATACTCGATTACGGACTCCGGTTCTAAGAAGGAAAAGGGGTGGGTGGGTGGGAAAAACAAGGACAACTTCGGACAGAGAAACAACAATGACGTCGAAGGAAGAACTGAGGATTGAACTCCCAAAAGACAAAGAGGTTCGAGTCGACTTGACGAGAGATGCACCGGATGAAAAGGGATCAGAAACAACGATCGGAAAACCAACTGCGTGATCCTAAAGAAAAAAATTTGAAGGGAAGAGCGGTAGTTCAAAACACCTACGTCAAGATTCCTCACCAGAGCGACGAAGGGGCTGAGGAGTAAAAAGAATTCCTACTCTCCGATATAACTAGACTCCGAAAACAGTTTTCTTCTAGACTCAACAACGGCCAAACTACACGATCAATCAAGGGGGCTCCTAGGGTCGGTCGAGGCTCTGATACCAACTTGTCACGCCCAATATGCGACCCTATCCAAAAGGAACTCGAAGGTCCCACCAAGGATAGACCCGCATATTGAAACGCTTTTGCAAGGTGGATATCATTACATCAACATTACATAATAGATGGGGATACATACAAGAGGCATACAATGCCACACAAATACAACATCATCTTACATAAGAGCACCATCCGACTACGGATGAAACACAAACAGTAACTCAAACGACATCCACCCTGCTAGCCCAGGCTGCCGACCTGGAACCTATCCCCTGATCAAAGAAGAAGCAGGAGAAGAACTCCAAAACAAGTAAACATTGCTCTCGCGTCATGATCATCGCATAACCTGAACCTGCAACTGTTGTTGTAGTAATCTGTGAGCCACGAGGACTCAGCAATCCCATTACCATGGGTATCAAGACCAGCAAAGCTTAATGGGTAAGGAAGGGGTAAAGTGGTGAGGTTGCAGCAGCGACTAAGCATGATATGGTGGCTAACATACGCACATAAGAGCGAGAAGAGAGCAAACGGAACGGTCGTGAAGCTAGCAATAATCAAGAGGTGATCCTGAACTCCTACTTACGTCAAACATAACCCAAAACCGTGTTCACTTCCCGGACTCCGCCGAGAAGAGACCATCACGGCTACACACACGGTTGATGCGTTTTAATTCGGATCTGGTGTCAAGTTATCTACAACCGGACATTAACAAATTCCCATCTGCCACATAACCACGGGCACGGCTCTCGAAAGTTTATACCCTGCAGGGGTGTCCCAACTTAGCCCATGATAAGCTCTCGCGATTAATGAAGGATATACCTTCTCCCAGGAAGACCCGATCAGTCTCGGAATCCCGGTTTACAAGACATTTCGACAATGTAAAACAAGACCAGCAAGACCGCCCGCTGTGCCGACAATCCCGATAGGAGCTGCAATATCTCGTTCTCAGGGCACACCGGATGAGCCAGACGTCGGGTTGGCATAGACCCTGGTTGCCCAGGGGGCGCCGGACATCGCTCGGTTTGGACCAACACTTAGACAAGCATTGGCCCGGGGGGGCTAAAATAAAGATGACTCTTGGGTTGGCCGACCCAAGGGAAGGGTATAGGTGGTGGTGAGGCAAATGGTAAAACCAAGGTTGGGCCTTGCTGGACAAGTTTTATTCAAAGGGAACTGTCAGGGGGGTCCCATAAATCACCCGACCGCGTTAGGAACGCAAAATCCGGGAACATAACACCGGTATGACGGAAACTAGGGCGGCAAGAGTGGAACAAAACACCAGGCATAAGGCCGAGCCTTCCACCCTTTACCAAGTATATAGATGCATTAATAATATAAGAGATATTGTGATATCCCAACATAACCCTGTCCACCATGGAGAAATCTTCAACTTCACCTGCAACTAGCAACGCTATAAGAGGGGCTGAGCAAAGCGGTAACATAGCCAAACAACGGTTTGCTAGGAAGGGTGTCAAAGGTTAGAGGTTCATGGCAATTTAGGAGGCTTGATGAGCAAAAGATAGGTAACGCAGCATAGCGATAGAACGGAGCAACTAGCATAGCAATGATAGTAGTGAGATCCAGCGTAGCGGTCATCTTGCCTGAAATCCCGCAAGGAAGAAGAACGAGTCCATGAAGAAGATGAAGCCACGAAGACGAACCACACGTAGACGAACGAATCCTCATGATCGCAATGAATCGGGAACTATCGAGAAGAAGCACACAACATGGTAAACACGCCACACATGAACAAGACATGATGCACAACAAGCATGATGCATGAGAAAGCTACATGAAACTACTCATGGCAAGAGATGATGCATACAAGACCAACACATCAAAACAAGTTTAAATGAGGCCGGGAACAACATATAACAATTCCGGTAAGTCCTCATCTGCATATTTCGAAATTGGTCCAGAACTGAATAAACATTAAGTTGAAGTTGTTAAACAGCAAGTTAAAGAGCACCAAGAGGATCTACACGAAATTCTAGTCAAGTTACATATAAAGCTCATTAGATTCGGAGCTACGGGCTAGAAGATATGAGCAAAACAAGTTAAACATGGCATTGATGCAAAATGCACCCAATAATCAAGAAAACACCTCAAAACATGGATGCAACATGATAATATGAAACTATATGCAAAATCAAGCAAGTTTCATATAGAGCACACTCAAAACGGAGCAACGGTGCAACACATACACTCTATACAAGTTATAGCAACAATCTGTCCAAAACAGCAACTAGGCAACTTGCAAGCATCAAAACAACATGCTACAGCACCCCAACATAATAACAAAAGGCATGGGCATGAAGTACAGGTAAAGCATAACAAAACATGAACACTGAGCTATCTCCAGAAACAACTAGAACATGCTCAAAAAGACATGGTAAGATTGCAAATAATAACAGTTTCAGACTTATCAGGAAATAACATCAGGTTGCAATGTTTAGAGCTATCAAACAACATGTTACAGGAACTTATAATGGCAAACAAAGGCATGGCATGAATCTACTAAATGCATAGAACAAAAGCCCTTACTGACCAAGAGCCAAAAGGGCACGGAAAATATGATGGCACCCATGTAAACATGGCAAGTTATATGACAGATTCATACATGGCAGAAACAACAATAAGTAGGCATGTTGGTGAGCTTGAACCACTCACCACAGAGCAATACATGGCATGGCAAGGCAACCAACAGTATGAAGACATGTTTAAGAAGCTAAGCATGGCAAGAACAAGTTCATAGGGTGCATGGATCACTAGAAAAATACATGGCTAAAACTGAACTTCATGTTAACACGTTGACAGCAACATTATTTAGCAAGTTTGGAGCAAGATAACAACAAGCTACAGCAGGCTATAATTGCAAACAAGGGCACGAATGGATAGAGCAAGACATGTATAACAAAACATCCTTAGTAAACATCTCCAAAATAATGCACGAAATGACTAGTAGGAGCAGGTTTACATAGCAACAAAATATAACAGAATCTGCCTAGCAAAACAGCAACAGCAAGTACCCTCCTTAACAAGCTTGATGCACTCATCACACAACTCACAAAAATACATGGTTTGCACCTCTGGAAAGATGACATAGCATAGATCAAAACACATGTAGATCCCATGTTCATAGGATGCACACATCAAACATGGCAAAAATGACAAATGAGCAAGTTATAACAGTTTCAGCAGATTAACATCAACATGCACTCTTCCAACAGCATTTCGGGCATCAAGATGAACTCAAATGATTATTATGCAATGGAGTGAAATGTAGTACTCGTTGAGACAAACAATTTGACATATTACACGCACAAAACGGAGCTACATGCACAGAGATATGATGCGATGAACATGGCATGACAATGTGCAAAATATTCGGGACTTGGTGGAATTTCACCTCGCAGAAACTGGATCTCGGGATTCCGGGATGGAGATGAACGGGATGGGGACGCGGGGCGTTTGGTTCCGGGAACTGGTGGATCTGGTCCACCCGGACCGGATCCGAACTCCGGCGAGGGCGGAGCGGCTCCGGCGAGCTGGGAGGCCGGCGACGGGAGGTGCGGGGCCGCCGGCGGCGGGAGGAGGGAGCCGGGCGTCGTTGGGGGAGGCGAGGCAGGCGCGGGCAAGGGCGGATCCGGTCGGGGCGGCGCCGGTCGGGGGCGGCCGGGGCGGAGCGACCCGGCAGCGCAGCGGCGCGGGGCCGCGCCGGAGGCGGGAGAGGCGGAGGCGCGCGGGGGCTCGGGAGCTCGGACGCGCGGCGCGCCGGCCGGCGACGACGGAGGAGCCGGACGGGGGCGGCGGATGGCGACCGGGGAGGCGCGGCAGCGGGGCGAGCCCGGCCGGCGGCATTGCGGGGAGCCGGTCGGGGTGGCTGCGCCTCGGGCACGGTGGCGGCGGCGGGCGGCGCCGGCGGGCCTGCGCGGGCCCGCGATGGGCTCCGCGGGCCGGCGGCACAGGGCTGGCGGCGGAGGCCACGTGGCAACGCAGGATTCGTCGGGGGCGGCGGCACGGACATGTCCGGCGCCGGGCGGACGCGTCCGGCGCGCGGAGGAAGAAGGGGCTAGGGTTTCGGGAGGATTAGACCGCGAATTTCGGGGGAGAGGGCATATTTATAGGTAGAGGGAGCTAGGAGAGTCCAAATGAGGTGCGGTTTTTGGCCACGCGATCGTGATCGAACGACCGAGAGCATGGAAGAGAGTTAGATGGGTTTTGAGCCACTTTGAAATGGGTGTTGGGCTGCAACACAAAGAGGGCTTTTACGGTTACCCGGTTAACCCTTGGAGTATCACACGACCTCCAAATGGCACGAAACTTGACAGGCGGTCTACCGGTGCTATACCAAGGCCGCTTGGCAAACCTCGGGCCATTCGGAGAAAGTTTAACACCCGCACAAGAGAAGAGGCAAAAAGGGGACGCCGGATGACATAGGAGCGCCGGATTGCAAAACGGACAACGGGGAAAATGCTCGGATGCATGAGACAAGCATGAATGCGAAATGAGATGCACATGCTGACATGATATGAAATGCAGATGATGACATGGCAATGACGGCGAATAACTGGCGGACACCTGGCGCATCGAATCCGGGGCGTTACACATTTATTCTTGGGCTCATTTCCAGCATTCGTTTACTTACGGCCTGTTACTATCATTTTCTGCTTGTGGGCCAAATTCAGCTCGTGGTTACAGTCGGCCCGTTTGTGGTCCGTTAATACATTGGGCCGTTTTCTTAGCGTCATGAAATACGGCCTATTAACGATGGCCCGTTATGGTCGGCCTATGAACGGATGATTCCAACTCTAGCCCGTTACGGCCATAATGCGGCCTGTTATTGGCCCATGTTATCATACTGCCCGTATAAGGCCCATTTATGATATGGCCCGTAGAAAGCCCGTTGTTTCTACGGCCCTTAGAAGGCCCATTGTTTCTACGGCCCGTAGAAGGCCCACTGTTTCTACGGCCCGTAGGAGGCCCAGTGTCACTACAGTAAATATTAGCCCATGGTTATTGTAGCCTAGTTTTAAAAAATAGGTTATTGCAGCCACTAGCAAACCACGGAAAAAGAACTGCAATGACTACAAGCAAACAAATAAACAAGACAACAAGGAAATAAATAAGCAAGCAACTTACGCTAGGCTATCACAGCTATCACATATTACATCCACTGGGCATCAAAGTTCGCCACCAGTGCAAATAAACACGCCGACAAAATAATATACAAAACTGAGAGCACTTCAGAAGGCACTAGGCCTGGCCAGGAAGGGCCCCCCAAACATCTGAAGAAGCTGAGTAGACCTCAGTTGTGTCAACGATAGATGCATCAACACTAGATTTAAGGCTTGATGGTGCGCACGACAGTCCTCTGACATCTTTATTGCGTCTTTGACTTCAAGTCGGAGCTGAGCTGAAGCAAGCCTTTCCGCTTTAAGTTGAGACTAAAGAAGTCGAACTGATTGAGGCAGCGACTGCGCAGAGGTTGTCTCACACCTGCTGGTGAGTAGCTTCAACTCACTGTCTTCATCAAGACAGGACCTTGGGGTCATCTCGCTGTCCACAAGATGGTTTGTCTCACTATCTTCCCTAAAGTTCTGCCTGGCGTAAGAGATACGACTCTGAAAGAGAAACAAGGAGACACGTAACAGGTTTCACAATTATATAAGCAAATTAATGGATCTGTACTGCATAAGTAACATGTTTTTACAACTACAATTTGAAACTGGTAGTTGTTGCAAACATCCAATCAGATGTAAATAGCAATGGAGGAAATGATGCCTATCCAAATCTATACTAGAACAAAGTTTGAAGGCTTGAGAAGGATGAACTTACATTACATGTTAACACGGGCTGGACAAAGCCCTTCTCCATGTTGATGGAAGGATAATTCAATAAATTCCCCAAAGAAAATTCTGTATAAGCGTTGCCATTATTCTACATTTTGCAAAGAGTAAATATAGATCAAATAATATTGGAAGAAACAGAGGGTAATGAAGCTCAGGTGCAGACTGATGATACATAATCAAATAGCAATTGATTAAGTACAGCGTTACAAGGCAAGAGGGAGAGAGGTACTAACGAGAGCAATGCAGAGCCCATTATTGTTTTGAGATCGTATGATCCTTTGAGCAAGGAGATTCATCTGAAATTAGTTTTCATACAAGAGAGAAGGTAAGGCACAAGCAGAAATTTAGGAGTTCAAATTTTGAATTGATATCATAGACAGTACCTGACGCTGGGCTCCTAGCAGTTCTAATAGGGGTTTGGCCACTGGAGTAGGGGTAAAGTGTGGTACAGTTGGGCCTATGTTTTCTGTGGCTGCTGATCTATCTGATTTAACATGTATCACTACCTTTTCCAAATACCTAGTTTGTACTCCTTGAGGATCTGCACTCACCCTCTTCCTTTTGGACATCTATTACGAAAGAACAACATTTGACTGGAAAAACATAGTGTGACGACACATGGAATAGGTACAGAAAATGGATAGGTATGGCATATAATCATATACGATGCTTAAACTAAGCAGATGGTGTAACAAAGTAGAAGTAATGCAAGAGGTCAGATGCAAAATATGTGCGACCAATACAACTTTGCAAAGCTAGAGCAAGCACCTTGATGGGTGAATAAGATAGGCCATCCTCCACCATGCCAAGTTTGTTAGCCAGTGGATCGTTCCGCAATATTCCTCTCGTGCGCCCATTCTCATATTCATTTTGATAATGTTCAATATCTGACATGCATGAAAACATAAAAACAAGTGAGATTTTCTTTGTAATGCAGAAGTGATTCTAATCCAATACTGCCTCCTGTAAACCCCTTTGTGCTATCTCTGTAATTCTTTTAAAAGATGCCATGCATGCTGTAATTTGTTGTGTGCATTAATATAATGTGGCCTACTACTCAAAATATGAGAGCTCCAGAAGTGATGACACTTCGCAGATGATAGCTTCAACATATAGTAAAGAAGAACAAGTCGACCTGACCTGACAGATTCAAAATATACTAAGGGAGAACAACTCGACCTGACCAGTCGACCGCAAGAGAAGAGTATCATCTTAAAGAAGAGCAGAAGAGCAAGCAGATTGAAGATATTACAAGTCTTTCAATACAATGTCGGTTGGCCACCCATGATGAACCAGAGCGCACAGAGAAATACTATTCTTTCCGGTCTCTCCATATGTGGCTCACATGCATTTCGAAACTAAAGTAGGAACATTTAGCTCACCAATTAAACATCTCTCAGTTTTACTAATATCAGCAATAATATCAGATATGAATTTGTACAACTAAGCTTGTTTAGCTCGATGGGTGGAGCAGTGCTATTACGACACGAACCACGTAGGCTGATTGTGGTCATCATAAAATGGGGAAAACATAAGCATGATGAGTACAGTGTTGACCGTGGCAGTGGGATGGCAGATCTGAAGCTGCAAACCGCGCAAAGGGTAGTTAGCAACCGATGTTTGCTTTGAAATAACAACTAAGATTTGGTATGGACAAGAAAGTACGGTCAACAAGTGACAAAGAAATGCAATTATGCTGTCTCTCTATATGTCGCGACATGCATTTGGAAACTCAAGTGGGACCTTTAGCTAACCAATTAAATGTGTCGGTTAACTAATATCAGTATCATATCACAATCATATTTGAACAACTAAGCTTTCGAATTCTGAGTGTTGTGTTGTTTAGCTTGAAGGGTGGAGTAATGCCAGTACGACAGAAAGCACCTACGCAGATCATAGTAGAGTAGATAAAAGGGGAAAACCCTAAGCATCAAGAGAAAAATCAGGAAAGTGAAACTAGCTGGACCAGTGGGTGGCGCACATGCTTTTCGAAACGAATATAGGAACATTAGGTGACCAATTAAACGTTCTCTGTTTTAGTGATATGAGCATCATATCAGATTCGTATTTCAACACGTAAGCTTTGGGTTGAGGTCTTGAGGAGCAGTGCTAGCACGACACGAAGCACCTACGATGATGGTAGTGAATATAAAGGGGGGAAACCATAAGCTTTACGAGTATAGTGCCCGTGCCATGGCGGATCTGAAGGTGCAAACCGGACAAAGCTACTTCGCAACCAATGTTTGCTTTCAACTAGCCACTACGATTTGGTACGGACAAGAAAAGTACAGTAAACAAATTACGATCTATTTTCCGGGTGAGATCAATAACTTAAGCACATATGGAAGAGTACCACCTCTCTTGCGACGCCGTGTAGGCCTATGCTGATACGTTGAGGGTGCTGCGGGTGCGATGGCTGTCGGCGGCGGGGAAGAAGACTTTAGACGGCAGACGGCCGGGTCGGGGGATATATCCTGTTGCCGTGGACGAGGCGGTCGTAGGAGCGGCAACGGCAAGGTGGACGACGGCGCCGATGAAGCGAGAGGAGGCGATGAAAGGATCCTGGTCCAGCGCCGTGGATGAGAGACGTCCATCTCTTGCAGTGGACGACGGGGTAGGGGTAGCGGCTCCGGCAAGGTGGAGGATGGGGTGGCGGACGGAGGAGGCTGGCCGCAGTGCGGAGGTTGTCGTGCCGCCGACGGTGTATGAATGGGGAAATGGAGGGGAGGGGGGATCTCAAACTTTGGGACGCGCTTCTCTGAAATGGGGGAAAGTTACGAACTTATCCCCCGTTTAAAATTTCGGACATCGCGTCGGTTGGGGATAGGACGGTAATCTCGCATCTCCCAAATATTTGCCGGTAACTATTTCGGGCGAGGAGAGGGTGTTTTGCCGCCCACGGTTGGCGCCCACGGTGTATGAACGGGGCTGACAGGTAGGGCGGTTGTGTCACGTCTGATGGAAGTTACACATCTGCCCCTATTTAAAATATTAGCCTACATCGATTTCGGACGAGGAGAGTTTGTTTTGCCGCCCACCGTGTATGAATGGGGAAATGGAGGAAGAGACACATGTCTTTCGGACGAGCTTGAATCAAATGTGTTTTGCCGCCCACGTTTGGCGCCCACCGTGTCTGAATGGGCTCAGAGGCCGTCGTGTCACGTCTGATTGAAGTTACTAGTCTACCCCTATCGACAGCAGTGTAAATCCGGTCGATAAGGATGTACTCAGTGTCAGGGGTAGACAGTAATTTCCATCTCGCAAACACTTGCTTCGGGCAGCCCACAAATTATAGTGGGTGTTTAGCCGCTTCGTTCAAAACTTGGGAGAATTAGCATTCACGTTTGCCCTGGGACCTGGCAAACTAAATTCAAATCCAATTTGTATTCGATTACGAATATCCACAGATAATTATACGTTTTGTTATTTATTTCTTCAACACCACAACAAAGATTTATTCCACCTTTATATATGATTATGATTTAGAAATGCCGTGATCTTCGAATTCAGTAGGTTGGATACACTCTGATTCAAACAGTTATTTCATCCAATACAATATGCTCACACGAAAAACAGTTCACCTTATGTCAATCATACAAGTACTGAGGATTACCTCGCCTAAAAAATTCGGATCATTACAACACATGGACAACATGGAATTCCGGACAACATAGGGGGTCTTGCAACATAATCCATTCAGAGACATGACACAACATGCAAGTACAATAATCTAATGACAATTTCAACTGGTATCTAAAGAAGAACCGGGATTACCTTGGGCTTCAGATAGCAGAAACAGCAGGACCTCCTCCGTCTTCAAATGCAACATTCTTACTTCCTCCAATTCTTGGGTTGCTTGCATAATGCGTGCCGCTAATTCCGTAATTTCCAGCCTCAAGATAAAGATTACCTCATTCATGGCAGCCACACCATCTCTTTCTGCCTCTAGTAGAGCCTCAAGCACTATAATATCTGTGCTCAGACTGCTCTCCGGCGGTGTTGCCTCTGAACTGCTACCATCTGGTAACATGGATGGCGCACTGCTTCCACAAATAGATTCTGGGGTTGTACATTGTGTCCTAGTGTGAACGGCATCCTGAAAGGTTTCCGCTGGACATAAGTAAGAGATAGTTATCGTATGATCCAGGCAGTAAGCTTACATGGTAAACGACGGACGAATTATTGCCGAGCATGGCAAACTATATTTGAATGGTTCGAAGCAGCATCAGCCGAAAAGAAATTAAAATGGTAAGATGAAACTAGGGATGTAAGTGGCAAATAAACGACATCCGCCAGTCCCATCTAGTTAGTTTTTGCTACCTCCCTAGTTCATTTTCCTCAAAAAACAAAAACTCTTTGAACTATCATACCACTAGTGGACTTTAATCGGGATTAAACGGGACCCAGTTGACATCCCTAGTTGAAAGGGAGTGTACAACCGCTATATTTAAGTTGCCAAGGCATCTAAGCAGTTGAAATAATCTGAGAAAGCACTTAACAGTGTGGCCTCATATAAACTACGAAGACAGTCTTGTGATGAAGTTGAGAGGAAAAGTTAAGGACTCAAATGAAATAGGCATGCATTTCTTTACGATAGTACAGCAGGCACTGCTGACATATTGGCCAACTCAGGTATAGCGTAACAACAAACAAGCATTCGAATCAAGCAATACAGCAAAGCAGACAACTGAACTATTTGTAATTCGGTAGGATTACACGTTGAGGGCACAAGCCAAGAAAGCAGCCCACTCGCATTACATTTCACATGTACTAAAACACATTGGCTTACCATATGTTGCTGTGAAGCCTAGCTGCTGTTGCAATGTTCTTTGAAAATATCGTCAGCATCCCGTGGTTGCAAATCTAGTTGTTGTAGTTTATTCTGCACCATCTATTTAGGTAAAATTAATTTTAATCGCATGCACTGGTCCGAATTGATCATCAATGGTTCATCTAAACTAATGAAAGAAGGGTGTGTGCATACACGACAATATATCTGCTTCCCTCTATTTTTATGCTTGTTCGAGGTGCCAGCCCCAAAAGAACAAATACTTTGCTTGATGGGGTTGGCAGCTCCATAATTAATAGAAGCATCAAATTAGTCATGCAACTTGGGAGTAATGAATAGAGGCTCAGAGCAGTGATGTAATAGCTAGCATCAGAAAATGTAGGGTAAAACGAACAAAAAGCAGCGGAACCACATGCTAGTTTGCCGATGTGTAATTAAGCATAGAGAACATCAACCAGTCTGATGGAACCAACAGGTGGCATCAGAACAAAACTAAAGCATATTAACTATATGTGCACTGGTATGTAATTTAGCACATGTAACATGTTCACTGCCAGAAGTATGGCCCTACAGGTGCAAGCAGAATAACGCGTCTCATGAAAAACTGAATGATGCCCTGAAGAAATTCAAAGGTGCGGTGCTTATGCTAGGAAAGTGAACGTAGGCGCCGGCCGTTGGATGATAGTACCTGATTCTCGGCGGCGTATGGGTATCGTTGTCATACTTGATAGCTAAGGATCGTCGATGGTGCTCGTGTTGCGGTTGAGTTTGGGCCGGCTGTCGCCGTCGCTGAAGCGGCTCCGGTGCTACGGTTGCGGCGCCTGTCGACATACAAGAAAGCTCATCTGTGGTAAGTGAACAGTTGCACGATAAAGAGAAAAACCGAAGGAGTACAAATCGAAATAACCTGATGAGGCTGCGGCGTCGGTAAAGCAGGGCCGGTGGAGTTGAATATGGCGTCCGTGGAGCGGGTCCGGTGCAGTGGACGAAGGCTTCGGCGGGCGCGTTGTACAGTGCTTTCGGTGAGGCGGATCTGTTGCCGAGGACGAGGGCTTGTATGAAGGGCCAGCGAAGGGGCGGACGAGGGAGTCAGTGAAGGGCCTACGCTGTGGTGGACGAGGGCGCCGGTTAAGCAGATCCGGTGCGGTGGACCATGATGGCGGTCAAGGAGATCTGGAGCGGTGGACAAGCCAGTCGCTGAAGCGGCTCCGGTGAAGTGGTGAGTTGGCAGTTGGGGGTTCCAAGGTGCGGAAGGTAGATCCGGCGGGGTGTGAGGTCCACCGCTGCGGCGGAGGACTAGATTCGGCGGCTTGCCGTGGTTGGGGGGTCGGGGAGGGGAAGGGGAGGGGCTCTGGGGAAGAATGTTGGGGGCAAAGAGGGGAAAACAATGGAGTTACCAAAGCAGCCCTTTTCCGTTCATGTGGCAGGGGTAAAACAGGAATATCGCAGGGCTAAACTTTCGGGCGCGTGATATTTCGATGTGAGCGGGAAGTTTGAAAGCTTTTGGCGCCTAAAATTATAAGTATTCTGCTCTCGTACGGCCGACTATGATATCATGGCCGACAATTTGTTTGTTTTGCACGCAAAAAAATGTGCAAGTTTTGAAAATCAATGTCTCCAACTCGAAACTTAGATTGTCCATTCAATTCAAATATGGATCATTGAGCTACTACAAGCAAATACCATCATACGGTCCAATTCAAATGAAATTCCAAATGTGTTTATCCTAAATATGATGACAAAAGCAAAAATGTGTATGTGTATGAATAAAGTGAATGATTATAAAGTTTGAACATGCCCGTATGTGTATATCTCTAGGTTTGATATATGAATTTGAAATCACGAAATTCCGGCTTAAAAAATGTACCTCCGTTTAAATGAATTACAAAAGCTAATGATGGAGTCGAATTCCAAAATTCCAATCTTAGGTTTGTAATTCTGGTACATCAAGGTATATCACGCATGTTCAAAAGTATCGTTATCTCATAGTACAAACTGTGAAACAAATTGATCAACCATGAGTGCACAATATCTCAATTACGCTAAAGTCCCTCAAATATAGACACCTCACTCTTTATCTGAAGTCACCCCCCCCACCACCACCACCACACACACACACACACATAGAGAAGTCGTTCTCTCCCCCAGACACCAACACACGAGCACATTAACACCCCTCTCTCTTGTAAAGTCCGGACCCCAACATAGGTCTCTATCACTTTGTCTCCCGGGCATGCACACATCTCTTCCCTCACTCTCTAGGTCTCCCGCTATCTCTCTTACCCAAGCACACGCACTATGTAGAGTGTATATTTCCCATACACACAAAACGTCGCCCCCAAACGTCTATCTCCCTAGTTATGTGGTTCTCGCGCACTCACCTCACACACCACCCCCACTGCAAACAAGCACACTTTGTCTCCTAGTGCACCACTCTCCTCTTTCTATCTCTCCCACATGCGGACCCGCCCCAGCTCCTTCCCTGTATACATATATGTCGTGACTCTTTGCATAGCTCCCTAATGTATAATCGTTCTCGATTTCGCACATTGTTCTCTACACCATCTATTCTAGATCTCTCATGAAGTCCCTATCACACACACGATGACTCGCTTCCCCTGCGTCTCCGTTCATAGGCCAATTTCGGACAACATCAACATTGTCTCCCTATCTATACGCCATTTATGGACACAAACGACCCCTCTCGCCCCTCTCTCTCTCTCTCTCTCTCTCTCTCTCTCTCTCTCTCTCTCTCCGTCGCTAGCTCTCTCTTTCTCTCGCTCTCACACCCCTCTCCCACACACACACTCGATGTCTCTTCCAAATAGTCTGCTCCCCCCGCCCGCACCCGTGCTATCTCGCTACTACACATGTCACACCATTCCCCCTTCCCTTATACTAGGTTTACATCATCAGTGGTCTCTCTACTCCACATACACTCTCTCCCTGTCACACACAAACGCGTGCACAAACACACACAGACACGCACAAACACCCATTTATCTGGATCCTCATCTCTCCCCATGTCCGCATGTGTATCTCACACACTCACTCTCTAATTATGTATATGTGTCTCCACGTTACACAACACAAAGCCCCATGTACATGTCTCTCTCTATCCTCCACACACATAGACACAAAGAATCTGTTATCATTGCCTCAGTCTCTAACATATCGCACACGCACACTGTCTCTCTCTCTCTCTCTCGCAAACACGCTCAACAAGGGTTTCCCCATGAATAACTTACCGTCTACTCATCAACAGTCGTGGCAGTACGGCGAACACGAGATGTGAAAAAGAATAAATCTACACGTGCTTAGACCACCTAGTATGACTACTAGGACTAGAGCAAGCCAAAAAGCGCACCGCCGTCACCCCCTCCTTGTCGGCGACGGGAAAATCTTTGTTTTACACAGTCGAGAAGTCATTGTGCTAAGGCCCCACATGCCGAGGCGTTGAATAGAATGTAGATGCTAGTTTACGGAAGCAAGTATCGATAATACGTTTGTATCTCCATACTTATATTTCTTCTTTTATAAAAAACCGAGTTGGTGATGATGGTACGTGTGCCATCTTGCAATATAGACCGTCTGATCTATATCTGACGGATGGAAATTAAACTAAAAGATACCCGCACCCCTCTCCACATTTGCAGACAAGGCCTTCCCTCGTTCATCCTTATCTCCAACAAACCTCATTGTTGAGCAATTAAGAAAGGAAGCCTCTGGAACAAACTGGCCTAGTGGCCGCTGCCGGCGTCGTCAATCCCCATGCCTCCGCTCAGTCCGACCACCAACCACCACCACACCCAACTCCTCTTCACCTTATCTCATATTTCTCGAGATATCATTAGTTTTTACACATGGGATTACTCCCGCAAGGGTCAATCACAACAAGTGTTTTTATAAAAAAATGCATCTTGATGTTCCGTTAATGCACGGATCTTGCTAGTACTCCTACACAAGACTAAGTTGGTGATGCTGGTGTGTCTGCCATCCGTCGTTTCTGACCATTAGATCTACATCTAACGATTGTGAGGTAAGTTGTTGCCTTTTCTCACCAACATCCCACTTGTCTACCAATTTGCAGAAAAACCCATAATTAGTATCTTAAAACCAACCACATCCCTCCCTGACCTCACCAAAACAGCCCAAGGAATATATTATAATTGAAACATAATATACATATGTATATCAAAATTAGGGTGTTTTGTACCAAGTTTGTGAATAAGTATTATTCTAATTATGATTCGTTGCAACGGACATGAACATTGCTAGTATTTCCAACCATGTATTTTTTCTAGTATTCCATAGTTTCGAGTTTTCCATCAAGATATTAGTCACTCATGGTTGATATTTACTTTCAATCATGTACACATATGCACTATGTAACTAGCCTTGCTTATTGGCTTCCAAAGCTTAACTTTCACTCCTACTTACAATATGTAGAGTATTTAACAAAAAACTACCACTTTCAACCAGCCCTAGGAAGAATCTATTGTACAAAAAATAGCAAAAACATACCCAAAATTTCTTAATCCACGCCAAAAACTACTACCTAGTACTCCTACCGATTAGGTTCGTTTAAACCCATTTATGACTGGGTTGGCCCACATGTCCGTGCTGACGAGGCAGCTTAAACCAACACATTTTGTTTGAGCGTTGACACGAGGGACCCACATCTGACCTTCTATCCTGTTATTCCCCCTCAAATCATTATTTTTCCTGAACATTACTTCAAACAGTACTGATGCGTGTTCGTCGGTGGCGCCGGTGATGAGCGAGTTGGCCGCCGCTCCGCCGGACGGGCCGGACGCCGCGCTGGCCTCCGCACGGGTTGGCAGGCTGGCCCGAGCGTGACTCACGAGCGAGCAAGCCGCCGCGCTGGCCTTCGCTCGAGCCAGATGGCTGGCCTGAGCGCGGCGCGCGCGAGCAAGCCGCCGCGCTGCCGTGCCAATCTAGCTAGCAAACCTTGCAGACAAGCAGCTGGACGGAGCTATCTTGGCTAGCTAGCGGCCGCGAGCGCCGGACGGAGCTGGCATCCGGGCTGCCGCAACATGGGCTCCGCACCGCCGGCGGTTTTGACCTCGCCTTCTGCCGGCGGCGGTAGCTGCGTCCCATGGCCGAGGATGACTAGGTGGACGGGCCGGAGGTAGGAGGTCACTCGAGGATTTTGGTTGGTAAGAGCATGTACAATGGTTGATAAGGTAGTCTTATCTTAAGTCTGCCACGTATGCAAGTGGTAGTAGTTTCTTGGCATTTTAGTGGTTTCTTGCATTATTAGGGGTTTCTTGTAAGGAACAATGTACGTACTACTAGCGACAAAAGGCGATTCTAGGTTGCGTTGTACTCCAACGAGTACTACTAGTGGTCGCGGGAGTGTATACCTCGTTTTGTGGGTTCGATCCCGGACGAAAGCACGGCGGCCTTTTAAAAAAATAGTACTACTACACTTCGCTGCGAACCAATATTTTACACGGGTAGTTTGAGTTTTGAAGTCAAACGGACGTGCGGCCCCACAATCTGGGTGCACTGGACAGCCTAGCCACGTGAACGGGTTTTCCTTCCCAGCATCCCGTGGCTCGCGTGCTCGCCCTAGCCGCACCTCGCTTGCAGCTTCCTCATCAGCTAGTAGTAGCATATTTAAACTAGCGCCTCCCAATTAAGCCCGAGGAGCCGGAAAAGCCTGGCGGGGCATTGGGAACTGTGCAATATGGCTCTGTACTCTATGTAAAGTGTTGTACTACTAGTACTCTGTAGCTTGTGGCGTTGCACGCATGGACTTCACTCCATTATCGGCTCTACTATAAAAGAAATTCCTCTTGACGTGTTTTTTTTGAAACGGAGGCAAAAGCTTTGCTTCATCTCATTCATAAAGAAGGAACTACTAACAAAGTTCGACGAGATCCATTACACCTCCACAAATGGAAGCGAAAAGCCTAGTCTCGCTGTATCAAATAACTCAAATGTTCTGCCCCCGCAGACCGCAGTAACCGTCGCTGATAAACAGGCTGCTAGTGTGTGCGTGAGAGGAGCGGCTGAGTAGGCCAGCTACTCCTACGTGAGAGGAGCGGCTGAATATAGCACCGAGAGTACCCACTAGGCCACTACGCAGGTGTACTTCCCCTGCATTGATAGTACAGCGATGGTTCTAGAGAACAGTAGTACCCTCCACTTCCAACTGTAGCTCCTTGGCCCTGAGATTCAAGAGTTCAAAACTGGTGCACTATACTAGACTAGACTAGACTAGAAGTACAGTACATCGCACTAATACTCGTAGTTGAGAAAAGTAGTACTGGTACTGCTACAGTACGAGTACGTACTCCTCCGTCACATAATGTAAGACGTTTTTTGACACTAGTTGGCGTGTACAAAAAATGGCAAAAACATACCCAAAATTTCTTAATCCACGCCAAAAACTACTACCTAGTGCCAAAAATTTCTTACTAGTGCTATTATTTACAGTATAATGCAATCCCATAACGTTCCATAATGCTAGTACTAGTAGTAAATAATAGCCTCACCCCTTCGCTGAGGAACGATCTACAGTTGGAAGGGACGAGGCCCTGCGGTTACTACGCTCTTATCTCCTCCTCGCCAGTTCCCCTCCCCCCGAAGAGAAGGCAGTTCGTCGCTGCTCCCATGGATTCGCCAGGCGGTTCTCCTCCTCGTCGGGGCTGGGAGACCTTGGACGACGATCCTCTGGGAGAAATCGCACGCCGCTCCGACGTCCTCACCGCCGCAAGACTCGGTGCTTCCTGCACCAACTTTTTCAAGACGCTGCTTAAACAGGTTTGGGAAAAGGCCATGCTTGTTGGTCTTCCATGCGTCCTCGAGGAGAAGGTTCTTCTATGGGACAATCCTTCGAACAGTCCACCGCTCCCTGGCCATGGTTGCACGTTGACTCCGCTAGAGTTGCCGACGTTGAGAGGTAGTCGGATTTTGTCCGATGAGCAGGTCAGTAATGGAGTTTGATCATGTAGTACTTAGTTATTCCATTTCCATCCCGTAATTTCTCCGCTGCCCACCGTCTTATATATAGGTCTGGGTCGGTGCCAACGAAGATTGGCTTGCATACCTCCGGCCGGATACCACCATCATTTTGCACAACATCCACAGCAGTGCGGCCGTTCCGGTAGACCCCTTCTCCACCATTGGGATCGGCCTTCCGGACTGGCTGGGCTTGAATACGTATGATGATGCCTACATGAGATTGAAGAAGATAGCAATTGCGGACCCGCCGACAAAGCGACGCGGCTACGACGATTACTATCTCATCGCGGTGTTCGACATAAGGATTGCCATCAATGCAAGACGCAGTAACGGCAGAGGCTGGCGCATGTTGGCGGCGGCAGATTTGTACCCCTACACGTTCGAAGACGCCGTGCGCCATCTAGGCCGCATCTTCGCGGTGACAAGCCAGGGGACTTGTTTCATCTGGTTGCCATCCTACGGTACGGGAGATTACAAACGGAATGCACAAACCATCATTTGCATCCCTAACGGTACTCCATTATTTTGCAGGGACCAGTCATCCCCCGATCAAAATAAGATCGCCGATCCTGGATGTGCATTTGCATCCGCGATTCGGTCTAACCTGGAACCTTGTAGCTGACTTTGGCATATTGGGATCAACTATCTTAGCAGTCGTTACCCATGGTACCACTGATGTGCAACATGGTCACACAATCTACCACGATCGGACCGTCACCATCTACCCAGGTATTCCATTTTTTAACCCTCTCGCCTTCTCTTTCATTGTTGTACTAGTAGTATACTTAGTACTACTAGTAGGAGTACTTTTTACCTTGGAGGACGCGTATAGCTAGCTGGGCCCTTGAAGACTTGAACCCACTAGCTGCCACCATTTTTGTTTTTCCATGTCTTACTATCTCATCCATGTAGCCAAGAGTGGCTATATATAATAAGCCGGTTATTTTACTTCCTCTATACCGGAGTAGTACTATTTGCTGCACAGTATTACTGACCGCCATATTTGAGCACAACATTATTATGCATGGACCTTGACTATGTACGTCACCATGTGTCCAGATCTGGGATGCCGCGTGTACCAGATGAACGGCGCCGAGTTCGACCCCCGTGATGCTACGTGGGTGCCGAGGAACACTCTTGGAGAGTACTCGCTTTTCATCGGGGACAGCTACCCCATTGTGAAGCGGATGCCACCTTCCGTGCACGACACGGAAGGCCTGCCGTTCATGAAGCATGGTTGTGTCTTCATTGCGCACCGCCGGATGAACGACATGCTGGGACACGCTATCCCTGATTTATGCCGCTTCAGCTTGGATGAGTCTCCATCGTGTGGAACCGGACTAGAAAGCTGCGACAATGATTCCCGTTGCCCACCGCTATGGATCGTGCCATCCATGAAGAACACCTGGGACTGGAACCTGGAGGAGGACATGCATGTAGCCCATCTATAACGTGTAAGTGGAGTACGGTAATTGTGAACGGTAGCGCTGTGAATATATGTAGACTAGTCGTGCACAAATTTATCACATGAATTGGAGATGAACTTGTGTGGCATACTGGCATTTGTCCTTTAGAATTTATTACTAGTAAATGTGTTATGTGTACGTGCAACTTGTGTGGTTGTTGCACGGGCTCCAACACGCTCTTTGAGAAAAAAGGTGGCACAGCTTTGGATATACGTGACGTGGCGGCATCATACAGTAGCATCGTTCGCTATAGTTGTAGTACACTCCTACTAGGACGACAACTCCTATAAAACCTTGCGCTTGGCTCTTTGCCTCTTCGGGAGGTTCAACAGTTCGTACTCGTGTGAACCTTGCACTTGCCTCTTCGCCTCTTCGGAAGGTCCAACAATGATGATACTACAGTACAATATGCGTCTGGCAATCTGACACCGATTGAACTGCTGCACGTCCACCGCGAGGGCGAGGGCGAGGGCGAGGGAGAGGAAGAGGGAGAGGGCGCTGTAGTCAAAACCCTCTCCTCGTCCTGCGAACCACCGCGCGCGTGGGCGAGGGAGAGGCGTAGTAAGCAAGCTTCTCCTCGTTCGGCGAGTTGACGGGACACATCAAAGCAGTACTAGTACTAGTAGTAGTCCATACTGCGTCCTTTCCGATTAATATGGCTTAATTTGAAACGAGAAAAATACACTGGCGGTCAACGTATGTAACAATACGCTCTTTACGGTCACTATATATAGTTTTGCGTCGATTATACGATCACTAGCTCATCGTAGAGCACCGTATTGCACCCTACTGACCGGCCACATAGTCGACGTGGCACTTTGTTGACTGGTTAAATTGTCACCTGGTTTCTGGGTCCCACCTGTCAGTTGGCGGAGCAAAGAAATCAGTTAAACAAAACTTTACGCAGGCGCCACACGAGTCCAACCCTTGCGCCCGAACCGCCCTGGCTGTGTATGTGAGTGCATGCACGTGTCCTCCCTCGGCCTTCCAACAAAGAGTGTACATCGGCTATAAAACAAAGAGTGTAGTAGTACATGATGTACATCTACACTTCCAATGCATTTAGCCTTTAATCTAAATCGATATTGATTGACTAATGCACCAACTTGTGCTGTAGGTATAGGCTACATGTCTATCCTTAATTACAGCATGCAACGGCCTTCATTTAATCTTCTTATCTCAATGGTCGCATGCACACATAAGTCTGCTACTTTTGGGCGTTAATTATACCCTGGTCAATGTGTAAATCTCTAAATGTACAGTCTTTCACGGACGTAGGGAGTAGGTTGAGCACTTGAGCGTGAGCGTGTGTGTTGCGTCGTGTGCTGTGTGCCGCATGGGTGCGTGAGTGTTGCGTGCGTCCATGTGGAGTACGTGTGAGTGTTGCATGTTGCATGCATGCATGCATGCATGGGGCTTACTCCCTCCCATTGACATGTTCATATTTCAAACTTCCTCTGTTCCCTCCATATGGTGATACTCCCTCTGTTCCCAAATACTCCAGTACGGAGTAAAAGCCTCCCTCTGTTCCCAAATACGGAGTATTTGTCTTTCTACAGATTTCAACAAGTGACTAGGTACGGAGCAAAATGAGTGAAGTGAGCGTAGAGGCATAGGGATACTGTAGAAAGGAAATCCTCGCGATCCATCATTCCCCATCTCGGTCAGAGAGAACTATTCAACTAGTCTTCGCAGTGAAGTGACAATACACGCTGCAGCAGATGGGACACGTAATTAATAAGCTGAACCAGCGTGTTGGTGTTACTAAATCAGCCTTACCCAGTACTGCCATCATGTTTGCCAGTAGAGCACGCTTCCGCAAATACGCCTACGCACATGTGTCCTCCATTAACTGACATATGGGCCCTCTTGTGGTAGACCCACATGTCATCGGTGTAACTATTTACACTCCGGAGGACGGTGCCTATATCCTGGTAGTAGTACTAGTAGAATTGAGATTTAATGCACTTTCTTCCCCGTCTTCCACTCTTCTTCCTCCTCTCTTCTTCTTCCTCCTCTCTTCCCCATCGTCGGCCGCACACCATTTACCCCCGCTCACTGCTCGCCCGCCCGCGCCATCTTCCTTGGTAGCTCGCGCGTACCATATCCCCCCGCTCACTGCTCGGCCACACGAGGAGAAGCTTCTTCGCTCGCCCGCCCGAATCCACTTCCCCGCTGGCTCGCAGGCACCGAAAACCCCAATGGCAGAACCGACTGACACGCAGAGCCGCGATTGGAATTCCCTCCCCGATGTTCTCTTGGAGCAGATCTGTAGTCGTATGGACCTACTCAGCACCGTCCGTCTGGCCGCATGCTCGGTGTCTTTGTACCGTCTACTCGTCTGCAACCGGCCGGCTCTTTTCAAGACACCCTGCTTGCTGATGCCCGATCCTCGCAGGTGGCCCAGACACCGACTTGACGATCCTACGGAGGTTGCCGTGGTGCCCCTCGACATGCTACCACTACCCGTCCACCTGTCCTTCATGCGCGGCCACTACTGGGCGGGCATGAAGGCCAACTGGATCGTCCTCATCCACCACACCGGTAGTCCGTGGCGTCTCGTGGATATCTACACCCAGCGAGAGATCACCCTTCCATCGTTGGATACCGCCGACATCGAGCCTCGCGGCCCGCCGGACACTCCTGCCTACTACGCACGAGACGCGTCAAGCTTTTGGCTCGACCTCTGTTTGCAGAAAGTTGTAATCTGCGAAGTGCCCACACCATCAGAAGACTACATGGATTACAAGCTCATTGCCTTGTTCAACATGGGATTAGTCTATCTGGAATCCGGTCGCCATACATGGTTATGGCTCATCATCAATCCTGTTGAGGCAACATTTCTGTCTGATGCTATAGTGCACGATGGCATCGTTTACGCGGTCGACGCACAGATTGGCTGCCTATACTGGTGGAATCTATCGTCGTGTAATTGTTCTATCTCATCTCATCTTTACCTTATGAATACGACTGCCTGTTCATTTGTTACAAATTTAGAATGCATAGCATGTCTATAACCACATCATTGCTATATGTTCCTCTCATTTCCTAGATTTTTATGACCACACATGTTATTGTTAGAGTTGATATGAGAACAATTGGCATCTAATGATTGTTAGAATACATATTATGAGCATAACATCATGATTGCTATATGTTACTCTCGTTTACTAGATTTTTATAACAACGCATGTTATTGCTTAGAGTTGATATGAGAATAGTAGTAGTAAGTGCTATGGTAGAATATGAGTAGGCGCTGTCATAGCTGTTTTCCTCTCATTGTTACATGATGTTTGAACCATGACATGTTGCTAGAATATGAAAGCCATTGGCTTATTTTTTTAACTTGGGGTATGATTATGACCACGGCATTGCAATTCTCTGTCTATGATATGTGTCACTGTTATAATAATCTTAATTCCACACATACTCTGAACATGATTGTTTATTTTTGTCCTTTTGGTCTCCAATTTGAATTGTTGCAGCAGACGCAAATGCGCTGGCCTTCATGATTCCAGGACCTGGAATCATACCAGCCGATGGGTGCTGGTTTATCGCTCGTTCAGCTGACGGCGGTCATTTGATGCTCATTCGCACATACCAAATTGACCAAACCATTACATCAAACCACATGCAGTACAATGCGTGGGGCGTTCGTGACATTGATGGCTATGGCTGCTTCGTGTTCGAGAAAGATCCCAGCTCCGTTGGGCCAGGCGTATTCAACTGGAGGCGGGTTTACAGCCTCGGCAACCACTCCTTGTTCCTCGGGCTCAATTATCCGATCATCCAACCAATCATCGATCATATCACCGGCGATGATTACTGTGCTATGCAACTTCCATTCGCGAGGGGGGGCTGTGTTTACACATCATACCATGGGTTTCATGAATCACCATATCCAGAGATTCGTCGACACAGCTTGTTGCCAGGTAATCTTCAGTGTGTGAAAGGCATCAAGCTTCCATGCGATGGATGGCTTTTGCAAACCCGACATGCGGCGATGTGGTTCATGCCAACAGCAAATATGCACAACTTGATTCGTGCTGATATCTAGACTGAGCCATGTATTCTGCTGCTGTAGCACGACCCTCTTTTGTTGGATATTATGTACTGTTGTTAGTTTGAAGCACTCCTCTGGTTTGAAGGATAGATACCTTCCTGGGATCAAGTGCATCCTAACTCACCTGCGTAGGATGTACTGATAATGATGATGGAGATGCTGTGCAGAAGCCATATATATACATATATATCAGTTAGGCTTCAAGTGCGTACTTGTTAGTTAAACCTATGTATAAATTGTGACACTAAATACGACTAGTAAGTAGTACAGTAGCAGTACTAGTATACGTCGGTCAAATTATTCATCATGTCCACACATTGAATTGACGTGACAACACGCTGCGCGTGAGGTGACACAAGAATCCCGGCGGCGTGTTCGGGTATTCCGGACTTTAGATTTGGAGTACCACTTATCTGTTGAAATCTTTTTTTTCGAAACGGAGGCAAAAGATTTGCCTCATCCATTAAATAAGAGGAGAATAGAGTTTAGAGTTTTTACAAGCGCCCTTGCAAAACAGCATGGCAATTACTCTCGTACAACTGTCGAAGAAGCGCGAGTTTTTACTCTGTCGAAATCTTTCATCATTCACTTAAAACAGTCGATTGGTCATACATTGAGTACCATATAACTGGAATTACCGATGCAAGTCGAAGAAGGATTGGCCGGTGCTGCCGGTTGGCGTCAAGTTCAATCCCACGGATCAGGAGCTGGTCGAGCACCTTGAGGCCAAAGTGAGTGTTGACAGCGCGAGATTTTAGTCTCTCATTGATTTGTTCATACCAACCATCGACAGCGAGCACGGCATATGCTACACCCAACCTGAGAAACTTCCAGGTAAGACACCGATCGGCCGTCTACTTGCACAAACATATTCCTTTGTTTATAGCTCTATTTTTCATTTTAGACGCAGACCTGGTGAAACAATTACAATTTGACAGTTAATAAAAAGTGAAACAAGTGACTGCAACATGCCAAAGATGTTATGAAAATGCCAACTAGGTAAAACCTGTATTCCACAATACTGCAGGTATCACACTAAGTGGCCTAAGGAAGCATTTCTTACAGCGCAATTCCAGTGCGTTCAAAAGGGGCACATGGACGTGTCGCAAGATACAGTCGGAGTGCGGCACGCACACGATGTGGCACAAGACCGGCAATACCTTGCCTGTGATGGTCAACGGTCGGCAGACGGGCAGCAAAAAAGGTTCTGGTGCTGCACACCAACAAGAACGTCGACCAGCAGAGGACCAACTGGGTGATGCACCAGTACCACATCGGGGACCTGGAGCAATAGAAGGAGCGGGAGCTGGTCCTCTGCAAGATTTTCTACCAGACGAACACTAGGGCCAGGAGTAGTTTGGTATTGGTAGGTGTACTACCTTGTCGTCCGCAAGTTGGTATTGTTGTTAACAATCTTTTGGTATGAACTTGCATTTGCTTCCAACCATCATGCCGAGGGTCGATGTGGATATAAAGCTGAATCATTTGTTTTGAAACGAATTCTCAGGCACCTGATTTTTATTTGATGGGTAGCATAAGCACCCGCCGTTCGATTTCCCAGTTCTGCAGTTTTTTCGAAACAAGTGCATGCACTTATTATCACGATAAAAAAAATATCCATGTTGCGTCCCAGTTATCAGTCTATGCTTGCAGAATTCTCTCGTTTATTGAGCACGTATATTGTTTTTTTAGGTCGAGCAAGTTTCAACTAGGCTGTAGACTGACCAGGGTTGGTTTTGTTTTTAACAGGCCCAGCCCATGACGACAACGGGGCACAAAGATCCAGCAGGTATCTACTGGCCTCTGGCCGGCCAGTGTTAGTTATATTTTGTCTTACAACATCCGCAGGCAGTTTTGTTACTGAATCAAACACACAGCCCAGTTCTATTTTCCTCTTGAAACACATGTCCTACATCAGTTTTCTAATCTCTACCTATAGTTTTACTAGTTCATATACACGTATCATTATATTGAAAACACATAAAATTCCCTTTTCATATTTACATCCTTATTTTTGTTGTTTTTTCCCACCCAGCGCTGATTTTTTTACCACTGGTTTTCCCTTAAACCAACTCAATTGTCCCACGTCTTATTTGCTTACAAAAACAAAACGATTTTTTGGCAAATCAATAAGTTCTTAAAAAAATGTTTATCATTTCGGGATTACAACAGTTTGGACTCCACCGAAATATGCAAAATAAGGTTGAACTTTTTGACCGTGGTCCTGGGCAGAAAATGGGCTGTAATAAATTACTTAAGAATTAGCAAATGGGCTGCAAATTATAAAAAATAGCAAATGGGCTGCAAATTGTAAAAAATAGCAAATGGGCTTTATGTTGTCTGCCACAGATTTGGAGGCTGACTTGTGGGCCTACTAAGTTCATGCGTACACAAGGTTTCTTAAAAAAGAAACTTAGTCAACAATCGACTCTACTAGCGTCAGACCGTTAGATGTCAATCTAAAGGCAATCGTGCTTCTTCAGTCTCTGATCTTCCTGCCCCAGCCGCCCAAACCAGCGCCGCCGGAACCGCCTGCTCCCGCCTCCCATGGCCGGCAGTGCTGCCGGGCAGGCCTCACGGCCCCATCATACTCGCATCCCTGGCCTGTCTGTCCCTCTACTCACCCACACCTCCTGTTATTTTCCGGCGACGGCAGCCGAACCAGTCAACCCTCATACTCTCCACCGCGTGGGCAGCCACTCCCGTGTCTTCGTCGGCTCCCTGTCGTTCCATTCGTAGGCCTCGCCGTCGTCCACCGCCGTAGTGCTCTCGGCGCGGCGTGGTAAACGATGTCCATCAAACGGCCGTAGTGCTTCTTCAACCTCTGGTCTTCTTGCCCCAGCCGACCAAAGCAGCACCGGCCATACTACTCCCATCGCTGGCCAGGCCATCCCTCCACTCACCCACTCCCCCTATTATTCTACAGCGACGGCAGCCTCACACCGCAGCCGAACCAGTGAACCCTCGTACTCCTCTCCGCGTGGGCATCCACTGTCGCGTCTTCCCCAGCTCCGTGTCGTCCCCTTCCTAGGCCTCGCCGTCGTCCACCGCCCTGGTGCTCTCGGCACGACGTGGTCAATGTTGTCAACGACCGACTTCCATCGGAAGAGTATTGTATGTGGAGAGGCTGACAGCTGGGTCCACGGCAGCCGCAAGGAAGTGCCTCCTTATTACGCGCAAAATAATTATTCCTCCACCTGACAGCAGGGACCCATCGAACGGGCCACCAGTATTTCGCGGAAAAAACATTTCCCCCCTGACTGCTGTGACCCACCGGACGGGCCACCGTATTTCGCGAAAAAAACGTTTGCCCCTGATTATTGGGACCCACCGGAGGGACCACCGTATTTCGTGAAAAAAACGTTCCCCCTGCTGTCAGCTCGGACCCACCGGAAGTGCCTCCTTATTATGCACAGAAAAATGAATACTCCCCCTGCTAGCTGGGACCCACCATGGTGGGAGGCTGACTTGTGGGCCTACTAAGTTGACGGGGACAGAGGGCTTTGTCAACTTAGTCAATATGAACGATTCTAGCTCCAGTGACCGTACGATGTCCATCCAACGACCGTCGTGCTTCTTCAATCTATGCTCTTCCTGCTCCAGCCGCTCAAACAAGCACCGGCGGGACTGCCTGCTCCCTCCTCCCCGCGGCCGGTTGTGCTGCCACGCAGGCCTCACCGCCCCACCGTACTCCCATCACTGGCCTAGCCATCCCTCTACTCACCCACATGGCCACACCTGTTGTTATTCTCCGGCAAGGGCAGACGAACCAGTAAACCCTCGTACAGTCGTACTCCCCTCCGCGTGGGAAACAACTGCCGAGTCTTCCCTGCCTCCGTGTCGTTCCCTTCCTAGGCCTCGCCGTCATCCACCGCCCTAGTGCTCTCGGCGTGGCGTGGTCAACATGGTCAAGGAACGGCTTCCATCGGACGTGGACTGTACGTGGAGAGGCTGACAGCTGGGTCCACGGCCGCAGCAACGAAGTGCCTCCTTATTACGCGCAAAATAATTATTTCTCCACCTGACATCTGGGACCCACCGGAAGGGCCTCTGTATTTCGCGAAAAAAACGTGCCCCCAGCTGACATGTTGGACCCACCAGCTATCTTCGCACATAAGGAAGTGCCTCCTTATTACGCACAAAAAAATGAATACTCCCCCTGCCAGCTGGAACCCAGCATAGTGGGAGGCTGCCTTGTGGGCCTACCAAGTTGACGGGGACGGAGGGCTTTGTCAACTTGGTCAATATGAACGATTCTAGCTCCTGTTACCGTACGATGTTCATCCAACGGCCGTAGTGCTTCTTCAACCTCTGGTCGTCTTGCTCCAGCCGCCCAAACCAGCGCCGGTCGTGCCGCGTGCTCCTGCCTCTCGTGGCCGGCTGTGATGCCGCAGAGGCCTCACCGCCCCCTACTACTCCCACCGCTGTCCAGGCCATCCCTCTACTCACCCACACCCCCTGTTATTCTGCGATGACAACAGCCTCACACCGCAGCCGAACCAGTGAGTCCTCGTACTCCTCTTCACATGGGCATCCACTGCTGCGTCTTCCCCGGCTCCGAGTCGTCCCCTTCCTAGGCCTCGCTGTCATCCACCGCCGTGGTGCTCTCGGCACGGCGTGGTCAACGTGGTCAAGGAACGACTTCCATCGGACGTGGACTGTACGTGGAGAGGCTGACAGCTGGGTCCACGGCCGCCGCAAGGAAGTGCCTCCTTATTACGCACAAAATAATGATTCCTCCACCTGATAGCAGGGACCCATCGGACGGGCCACCGTATTTCATGAAAAAAACGATTCACCCCCCTGACTGCTGGGACCCACCAGCTACATCTTCGCATGCAAGGAAGTGCGTCCGGGCAAAAAAATGATTCGCCCCCTGACTGCTGGGACCCACCAGCTACATCTTCTTTTTTTGAGGGAACACCAGCTACATCTTCGCAGGCAAGGAACTGCCTGACAGTCGGGACCCACCTGGTCGAAGCGCATGTAGCGTTGTCATTCTGGTCGCGAACTTGTACGAACATATATACTGGTCGATGTAGAGGCGCGCATGTATCGTATTAGAGGCGCGCACGTAGCATGTACATGTACGTATAGCGGCGAGGGTGCAAGAAAGAAAATACGGCCACGTACGTACATACGGGCAGGGTCTCTAACGCCTATCGCGCATACGTACATGGCTGGGTCGGAATGGAGAAATAGCATAGTCGTCGTGTTCATGGGGAGGCAACGAAATGCATCGTGTTCATCGGGAGGCAACGGAACGCGTGGGAGCCAACCGGCTGGGTCGGAATGCGTGGTCGTGTTCATCGGGAGGGCTTGGATGGAACAGGCGATGGAAACGAGGCATGGCGTACTGCACAACGGAGGAAACGGCCTTGTGTTCGACCGGCCACATTCGAAACGGGGTCCTGTTGATCGGGAGGGGCCTGGCGTACCGCAAAACGGAGGAAACGGACCTCCTACGGTCGAAACAGGGGTCCTGTTCATCGGGAGGGGTGTGGCATACCGCAAAATGGATGAAACGGACTTGTGTTGGAGCGCTACGGTCGAAACGGGGGGGAGGGGTGTGGTGTACCGCAAAACGGGACTCCACGGGATACTGTTCATCTCCACCGTCGACCTCCTCCAGCCTCCACGGGCTCCTGTTCATCCAGCCTCCATCGGGCGCTACTCCACCGGCTACTGTTCAACCACCCCTCCACGGGCACCCCTCCATTGTCTACTATTCATCCAGCCCTCCACACCACGGTGTCCTGTTCAACCACCTCTCCACGGGCACCCCTCCATCGTCTACTGTTCATCCAGCCCTCCACACCACGGGGTCCTGTTCAACCACCCCTCCACGGCCACTCCTCCACCGTCTACTGTTCATCCAGCCCTCCACACCACGGGTTCCTGTTCATCCAGAGGCAACGCCACCACTCACTGTTCATCCAACCCCCCCCCCCTGCAACACCCATTGTTCATCCCAGAGGCAGCATCGATCGGCTTCAGTTAGGAGCAGTAGCGAAGGAATCGCTCCATCGGGTTCAGTTAACAGCCATCGATCGATCGCTCGGGTTCAGTAGCACGTAGCCTGCAGTGCAATCGCTCGGGTTCAGTTAGAGCCCAACGCCTCGCTCGGGTTCAGTTAGAGCCAACGCCTCGCACACACGCGCGTACTTGTACGAGAGAAACGCGCATTGCTCTCCCACTGTAACCGACAACTCCCCGAAATTTTCCTCCCCCTCGCTTCTACCACGATTTCTTCGTCATGGATGGCCCAAAGAATGTCATGCAGCTGCGTCTCCGGCCCGCCCAGGACGAAAAGCCCATTTTCTGTCATGATTTTTTGTCATAGAAGTAGGAGCCCACCACATCTATGATGATACCGGGTTTTGTCACAATTATCGGCATAGAAGTGTCATATGTATGACAGGAAAAATCGTTCGGCCCAAAATGTCATGGATGTGTCTTTTTTTGTAGTATCGATGATGATATGTATTATGAGTTATGTGTTTTGATGACCGAAGTTTGTTCGGAGTCCTGGGTAAGATCACCGACGTGACGAGGAGTATCGAAATGGTCGAGACATAAAGATTGATATATTGGACGACTATATTCGGACACCAAAAGTGTTCCGGAGAAGTTTCGGATAAAACTGGAGTGCCGGAGGGTTATCGGAACCCCCGGGGGAACTAATGGGCCTCCATGGGCCTTAGTGGAGAGAGAGGGGTGGCCAGGGCAGGCCACACGCCCCCTCCCCCTTAGGTCCAAATTGGACTAGGAGGGGGTCCCCCCCCCTTTCCTTCTCCCTCTCCCTCTCCTTCCTTGCCCCTCTCTCCCTCTTGGTGGAATCCTACTAGGACTAGTAGTCCTAGTAGGACTCCCATTGTTGGGGTGCGCCTAGGAGGCCCGGCCGCCCTCCCCTTGCTCCTTTATATACGGGGGCAGGGGGAACCCTAGTACACACAAGTTTCTCTCCCAACTGTGTGGGGAGCCCCCCTCCACAGTTACACACCTTGATCATACCATCATAGCGCTTACGCGAAGCCCTGTGCCGGTAGCATCATCATCACCATCGCCTTGCTGTCGTGCTGACGGAACTCACCCTCGTCCTCAACTGGATCAAGAGCACGAGGGAAGTCATCGAGCTGAACGTGTGCTGAATGTGGAGGTGCCGTAAGTTTGGTACTTGATCGGTTGGATCGTGAAGAAGTTCGACTACATCAACCGAGTTATTGAAACGCTTCCGCTTTCGGTCTACGAGGGTACGTGGACACACTCTCCCCTCTTGTTGCTATGCATCACCTAGATAGATCTTGCGTGATCGTAGGAATTTTTTGAAATTATTGTGTTCCCCAACAGTGGCATCAGAGTCAGGTCTATGCATAGATGTAATATGCACGAGTAGAACACAAAGAGTTGTGGGCGATAATAGTCATGCTGCTTACCACCAATGTCTTACTTTGATTCGGCGGTATTGTTGGATGAAGCGGCCCGAACCGACATTACATGACCGCGTTCATGAGACTGGTTCTACCGACGTGCTTTTGCACAAAGGTGGCTGGTGGGTGTCTGTTTCTCCAACTTTAGTTGAATCGAGTTTGACTACGGTCGGTCCTTGTTGAAGATTAAAACAACACACTTGGCAAAAAAATCGTTGTGGTTTTGATGCGTAGGTAAGAATGGTTCTTGCTAGAAGCCTGTAGCAGCCACGTAAAACTTGCAACAACAAAGTAGAGGACGTCTAACTTGTTTTTGCAGGGCTTGCTGTGATGTGATATGGTCAAGGCATGATGTGATATAAATTGTTGTGTGAGATGATCATGTTTTGTAACAGAGTTATTGGCAAGTGGCAGGAGCCATATGGTTGTGGCTTTATTGTATGCAATGCAATGGACATGTAATTGTTTTACTTTATCACTAAGCGGTAGTGATAGTCGTAGAAGCAATAGTTGGCAAGACGACAACAATGCTACGATGGAGATCAAGGTGTCACGCCGGTGACGATGGAGATCATGATGATGCTTCGGTGACGAATATCATGAGCACAAGATGATGATGGGCATATCATGTCACATATTTTGATTGCATGTGATGTTTATCTTTTATGCATCTTATTGTGCTTAGTACGGCGGTAGCATTATAAGATGATCCCTTACTAAATTTCAAGGTATAAGTGTTCTCCCTGAGTATGCACCGTTGCTACAGTTCATCGTGCCGAGACACCATGTGATGATCGGGTGTGATAAGCTCTACATTCACATACAATGGGTGCAAGCCAGTTTTGTACATGCAGAATACTTGGATTAAACTTGACGAGCCTAGCATATGTAGATATGGCCTCGAAACACTGAGACTGAAAGGTCGAACATGAATCATATAGTAGATATGATCAACATAGTGATGTTCACCATTGAAAACTACTCCATCTCACATGATGATCGGGCATGGTTTAGTTGATTTGGATCACGTGGTCATTTAGATGACTAGAGGGATGTCTATCTAAGTGGGAGTTCTTAAGTAATATGATTAATTGAACTTTAATTTATCATGAACTTAGTCCTGATAGTTATTTTGCATATCTATGTTATTGTAGATCAATGGCCCGTGCTACCGTTCCTTTGAATTTTAATGCGTTCCTAGAGAAAGCTAAGTCGAAAGATGATGGCAGCAACTACACGGACTGGGTCCATAACTTGAGGATTATCCTCATTGCTGCATAGAAGAATTATGTCTTGGAAGCACAGTAAGGTGTATCACCCGCGCCAGCTGTCGGTGTCAAAACCGGCGGATCTCGGGTAGGCGGTCCCGAACTGTGCGTCTAAGGCTAATGGTAATAGGAGGCAGGGGACACAATGTTTTACCTAGGTTCGGGCCCTCTCGATGGAGGTAATACCCTACTTCCTGCTTGATTGATCTTGATGATATGAGTGTTACAAGAGTTGATCTACCACGAGATCGTAGAGGCTAAACCCTAGGAGCTAGCCTATGATTATGATTGTTCTTGTCCTATGGACTAAACCCTCCGGTTTATATAGACACCGGAGGGGGCTAGGGTTACACAAAGTCGGTTACAAAGAAGGAGATCTAGCATCCGAATTGCCAAGCTTGTCTTCCACGCAAAGGAGAGTCCCATCTGGACACGAGACGAAGTCTTGAGTCTTGTATCTTCATAGTTCAATAGTCCGGCCAAAGTATATAGTCCGGCTGTCCGGATACCCCCTAATCCAGGACTCCCACAGTAGCCCCTGAACTAGGCTACAATGACGATGAGTCCGGTGCGCAGATTGTCTTTGGCATTGCAAGGCGGGTTCTATCTCCAAATACTCCAAGGTAGATTAAGGATCGTGTCTGGCTCTGTCAGATAATTTCCACACACCACCGTACAGAGCATAACACTTTACAAATCTAATCTGCTGACAATTTTTCACGGTGTGCCCTTACGCCGCGGCCTCGCTCAATACGAACCGGTTTTTCTCGGCCTGCCACAACACGCACTGCAAGGCGGTTTTATTGGCACGCCTCATCGAAGCAGAGATCATGTCCCCCCTTATTGCGGGATTCTCATCAACACGGGTGCGGGCAACCCCACAATGCCTGTTGGTATGACTCCGTGTTTTTAGGCAAGTCCCAAGTGGTTACGCTGAGGATGCTTGGTATTCACCCCCTTTATAGAGGGGCCGAGGCCTATCCCTCTCTCTTACCATGCTTGCGCCTTTCCGCATCTCGAGTTCCAACACCCGAAGCTCAAGCTTAGGTACTTCGGATCTTCAATCATGTCCGGATCCAACCTTCAAGGCCGGTGGATAGCCTCCTCTGTCACAGAGGAGGACATTGCGAAGCTTAGGGAGGCCAGATATCTGACCGCTGACATCAAGCACAGGCTTCCTGCTCCAGGGCAGTTCATCCCTGCCCCCGAGCCCAACGAGAGCGTCGTATTTGTTTCTCACTTCCTCCGTTGCTTAGGCTTCACCCTCGATCCCTTCCTGAGAGGGCTCATGTTCTATTACAGGCTAGATTTTCATGATCTAGCTCCGGACTCCATCCTTCACATCTCGTCGTTTATCGTCGTGTGCGAAGCCTTCCTGCACATCACCCCACACTTCGGCTTATGGCTCAAGACCTTCAATGTAAAGCCGAGGGCGATCGAGGGGCGACACGCAGAGTGCAGAGGTGCTGCATTAAGTAGAAACGTCGATGCCCCATGGCCAAAGGGCTTCTTCCCGGAGGTGTCCGATCTATGGCAACGGAGGTGGTTCTACGCCACGGCTCCGAGAGGCACAAAGTGGGCGGCTGCCCCCGACTTCTGCTCGGGCCCTCCGCCTCAACTGGCGTCGTGGGCCAACCTGGGACTGGACTGGGGGCCTGCTAATGATGTACCAACATTGCAGAGCCGCATTCGGGAGCTTCTTGAGAGGGACATCAGTCTTGTCAGCATAATTCAGGTAACGCTAGTCCGACGGATCTTGCCGTGCAAACGTCGGCCTCTCCGGATGTGGGAGTTCAACCCAGAAGGTCCGCGAACTATTCAGCACTTCTTCGGCATGACGCTCGAAGGGATGTATAGGTTATTCTTCGGACCGCAAGTAAAGTGTTCGGACACCACCGAGGATGCGGGCCTAAGCTGCAACCGCCCAGATACCCAAGTAAGTAACCCTGAAACCGAACACTTTGTTTATATTTAACACAACATTATTCTGAAAGCCATCCGCGGCCAGGATTGGCTCAGCAACACAGAGAGAATCAGGTGTCCGGCACCACTTCCCGAAGGCTCGCCTAGTCCTGTAGTAGCCAGGATGCTTAGACGTGTGCTAAGTCAAATGCCCTCAGGGAAAGACGAAGGGAAGAATAGAGAAGCAGAGCTTCACACATTGCACATCCAAACCGGGGGAATTACTGTCCCCACGAAGGAGGATAGACGGGGAGGGGAATCTAAGGTCTCCTCCCCCCGTGGGAAGAAGAGGGCCGCCTCTGAAGACTTGGAAACGGAGGTGCCTAGACAAGGGAAGAAAACTTCACCAGGGGGGCCTATCCCGGAGGGCATCCTCACCACGCCATGCTTGCAAACGGGCCAGCCCTCCACCGAGCTGTAAGTTAATCGTAAATACAAAGCTACTACTTCCTCCTCTGAGAACAATAACTAGGATCCATCCTTTACAGTCCGGCTAGTAGCTCTTCTCGACAGAGTTCGTCTTCGGGGGATCTTCTTCCGGAGATGATGGAGAGTGAAACCCCACCTGCCTCTCTGCCCCATGGGGCGGGCGACCCCGAGGTGTCGTCACGGAGGAGTCCAGATTCACCGAGGCCAGAAGCTAACACCTAGGCCGCCCTGAGCCCGGAGCGTTCGGCTCCCACAGGGGGCAATAAGAAGGGTCCGATACAGTCCGGCGGCCGTCCGGACACGCTGACGGGCCTTCTGGAGCAAGCTGCTCTCTTGGAGGATCACCATGCGTTAATGGGCACGGTGCTTGAGAAGATTTCATCCGCCACAAGCGAGTTGAATGAAGCTTTTACGAGCCTGCTCAAAGGCTTTGAGGTACATACATAATTTTTTGGTTGTACCACATGCGCTAGGTGTGCTCCGTATAGATAGTAGCCCCTGAGACTCTGGTTGCCAGCCCTAGGCGGCAAACGGAGGATCGCACTCTCAAGTAATGATCGCACTGCATTCATGCACAGGTGGCTAAGGGTCCGGTGGTAGACCAGACCGCTGAATTCGCCGAACTGAGGCGACAGATTGAAGTTGTGGACGCCGACGTCACGCTTGTGAACGAGCGGCTTGATGAGTCACGGAGTATGTGCTCTATTTTCCTTATTTGTTTTAGGAAATGTTGGGAGGAGCATAAATTTAATGTGATATGCTTTGGCTGCAGGCGGAGCTGCTGCCGTGGAGGCCCTGAGGGCGGAACTTGCCCTAGCCAAGGAACAAGCCTGGGCTAGCAATGCGGCTGCCCTAAAGGCGGCCGAAGATTTGAGAGCCGAACAGGCTGCTCATCGCCGAAGCGAAGATAAAATAGCCGAGATGGCTGTGGAGCTTAAAGACACCGCCGACCGGTATGAGCTCCTTGAAAAGGAGAATCAGGTGAAGTCGGGTGACCTGAAGAAGGCCCTTGATGCAGCCAAGGAGACGCGTTCCGAAATTAGGGATGCGCAGGAGGAGCTTCGACAGGCCAGAGAAATCACGGCTGGAAGCCCCTATTTGTTGCTGATGTAGTTCTTAGACCCAAAGTACGCTCCTCTGGATCGGCTCTGGAGCGTTGCAGATGCGTATGCGGATCTGGCAAAAGTACGGCTGATGCGACCAAGTTTTTCAAGGATAAAAAAGATAGTGAAGTAGAAAGGTTGTTCTGGTCGCAATTCAGTGCTCCAACGCGCCCGTTGCCATTGAGTGAAAGGATGGCCGCTGTGGCCGAGCTCCATAGGTTGTCCGGTCTTGCAATGAGGTCTGTAATAGACCATCTATGGCCAAAGGGACCGAGGCCGGACAGTTATTTTGGTTTAGTGCAACAATTCCTTGGTGTTGTATCATGAATCGATGCCATGAAGAGGTCGGCATGCATAGAGGGTGCGCGGATGGCTCTTGCCCGTGTTAAAACATATTGGGCGGATATGGAGGCCACCATCATTGCAACCTAGAATCCGGCAGGAAGCCAGGATCCGACCGAGCACTATTTTGTGCAGGTAACCAAAGGTGCTCGTTTAATAGAGGCTCAGTGCTCGAAGAGTGTCATGTTCGAGTGACAAGTCGTTTGATTGTAAAAACAATTCTACTTTAATTATATAGGCTATGTTTATACTTTCGCCCGAAAGTGTTATTGTGCCTCCTGTGCGGCCGTTTGATGTATATATATAACCTAAAAGTTAGCAGTCGTTAGCTTCAGCCCCCACGCATACAATGCGGGGGTGTTCGCAAAAATATGCGTAATCACACTTGATCCAACGTCTTGGTCCATTAAGGAGGTGATTGCATGTCGAACTAGGCAACCGGACTATATAGCTTTAACACTTTCACTTAGCCATAGGAGTTTGACGGTGGGGCTACTATGTAGCCCCTGGTATCTTCGCGTGCATCCGGATACGGGCACGTATGTACATGGCCGGGAAACGGCCCTTCGTTAATGCGGAGGAATCCTGAAGATTCCGATGAGTCCTCGAGTGGTTGAACAGTCTCTCGCTATATCATGACAGTTAGTTTTCGGCTTTATCTACTAAGGTGCTCATCCGGAATAACCAGGGCACAATCGCAGTAGTTCACCTTTGGCCACCTTAGCCGATAGAAGTGGAACATAAGGCATCAAACCCAGGAGCCAGGCAAACCCAACATTTGACCAAAGGCATGATTCGGAGCTGATGCATATAAGGCCAAACTCGCAACACCGAACACTCCCGAAGGTATTCGGACTTTATAACATATACTGGGCTAATTAGCGCCCTTGATTATGAACCCTGTATTTCCAGGTACATGCGTTAGTCTGTCATGGCGAAATGCCAATAACGCCAGTATCCCCTGTGGGTGTATTGAGTACCCATGGGATGTCAAGCAACAAGAGACAATAAAGAAGGTTTACATAGGGGCTTAATCTAAATATAAACCTTTGAGTGGGGCCCTGCTGCACGTCTGCGCCTTTGTCTCCGTTGTGCCGTGTCCTGGTAGGGTGTCGCACGAATGGTGTCTGTAAAATGGAAAACTCATGTAAAAGAGTATGGCGTAAGCGTGCAAAGAGTTGGTTATTATCAATGGATAGTATAAGTGTAAGACATTGGCTTGTTAATAAGGTCAAGCCAAAAGGTGGGCTTTATTGCATGTTTGCAGCCCCTAACGCTCTTTATGGGATTACGTGTATAGCACCCAGCTCAGGTTTATCTGGGCTGTTACCGACGATGGTGCGCCGGACTCGTCTAACCGTGTCCGTGGTCTTAACGACCGATCATGTGTTCTGATAGGAGAGGTCACTTAGTGTCCGGCTACTAGACCGCCACATACTCTTCCGCACGTAAGGAACGCTCTGTGTTTCCGCTAACGGTGATGGCGCCATGTGAACCGGGCATCTTGAGCTTAAGGTAGGCGTAGTGCGGTACTGCATTAAAGCGAGCGAAGGTCGTTCTTCCGAGCAATGCATGATAACCGCTTCAAAGGGGAGCGATGGCAAAGAGTAATTCTTTGCTTCTGAAGTTGTCGGGAGAACCGAATGTCACCTCTAATACGAGGGAGCCCCTGCAGCGGGCCTCAACGCCTGGTATCACCCCTTTAAAGGTGGTGTTACTTTGGCTGATTCTTGATGGGTCTATCCCCATCTTGCGGACAGTGTCCTGATATATTAGATTGAGACTACTGCCGCCGTCCATGAGGAAACGAGTGAGATGGTATCCATCGATTATTGGGTCGAGCACCAAGGCAGCCGATCCTCCGTGCCGGATACTAGTCGGGTGGTCCCTGTGATCAAAGGTGATCAGGCAGGCCGACCAGGGGTTGAGTTGGGGGCAACGGTCTCTACAGTGTATACATCTCTGAGCGCGCGTTTGCGCCTTCTCTTTGGTATATGAGTCGCGTAGATCATGTTTACTGTTTTTACCTCTGGTGGGAATTTTTTCTGTCCCCCAGTGTTCGGCTGGCGAGGCTCATCCTCGTCTTCACTTGGTGTTTCCCTTCCCTTGTGTTCGGCATTTTACTTGCCGGCCTACTTAAAGACCCAGCATTCTCTGTGAGTGTTGTTCGCAGGTTTTTTGGGGGTGCCATGAATTTGGCACAATCTGTCCAGGACTTTGTTCAGGCCGGACGGTCCCTCTTTGATGCCTTTAAATGGCTTCTTTTGTTGACCGGGTTGAGAGCCCCTGAATCCGGCGTTGACCGCCGTGTTGTCCGGACTTTCTTCCTTGTTTCGACGCTTGTTTTTATTGCGCCGTGGTTTCCCGTTGCCATCCCTAATTTCGGATGTGCCCGGGTCGCTGGTGCCTCTACGGGCCAACCAGCTGTCCTCACCCGCGCAGAAGCGGGTCATAAGGCTTGTTAAGGCTGCCATTATCCTCGGCTTTTCTTGGCCGAGGTGTCTGGTGAGCCACTCATCTCGGATACTGTGCTTGAAGGCCGCTAGGGCTTCGGCATCCGGACAATCGACAATTTGATTCTTCTTAGTGAGAAATCTGTTCCAAAGCTTACGGGCGGACTCTTCGGGCTGTTGTATTATGTGACTTAAATCGTCAGCGTCCGGAGGTCAGACATAGGTCCCTTGAAAATTGGCCTTGAAAGCGTCCTCAAGTTCTTCCCAACTGCCGATTGAATTTTCGGGGAGGCTTTTCAACCAGTGTCGAGCTGGCCCCTTCAACTTGAGGGGAAGGTATTTGATGGCGTGGAGGTCGTCCCCACGAGCCATGTGGATATGAAGGATAAAATCCTCAATCTAGACCCCAAGGTCTGTCGTTCCGTCATATGCCTCTATGTTCATGGGTTTGAATCCCTGTGGAAATTCGTGATCCAGTACCTCTTCGGTGAAGCACAGAGGGTGCACAGCCCCTCTGTATGTGGACATGTTGTGGCATGCTATCGACTGTTGTTGTGTCCGGTGTTGATTCTGAACTGGTATTCGATCAGTATGATCATTTTGGTGACTGTAGTCCTGCGCCAGAGCATGTCCTCTAGATCCATAGATGGACCTGGTCGCGCCGGCCTTTTTGTCCAGGAGCTCACATAAATCATGTGCGGCGTCAGTAGCTGCTCTATCGCGGTCATGAAGTGGTTGGTCCAGCCTATTGGCCATATTGTTCTTCGGCAGAATGGCCTCATCATCGAATTCTGGCAGCAGCTTGCGCTTTGGGTAGCTCTTTGTGTGGCGATTGTTGCCATATTTTTCTTTAGTGTCTAGTACTTTATTCCATCTGCGGTTGAGCGTTTCCTGCGTAGCCTTAAGCCTTTGCTTCTGCTTCTTTAGGCTTCTCGCAGTGGCCATAAGCCTTCTGTGGAGGTTATCTCGTTCCAAACGTTTTTCCGGGATGATGAATGCATCGCCGTCCGGACTGTACTCTTCTCCGGAGGCAGTTTGACGAGTTCGGCCCTGGGTTGTGTTCGGTGTGACCTGGCTCATCCTGGTCCATCGCTGGGTCCATATGGTCGTTGTTGCCTTTGGAGTTGACTGGGGTGTCGATTTTTCTAGTGCTATTATCGTTATCTTTATTGTGGCTGGACTTAGAGCGGCGTCTGTGCCGTCGTTTTAGCTTTTGTCCGGGGGTTTTATCCTCGGTTGTGTCCTTTTTGTCGCCATTGTCCTCCTTAGGCGTGTCCACCATGTATATATCATATGATGAGGTGGCAGTCCAACGCCCCGTGGGCGGTGGTTACAAATCGTCCCCTGCGCTGACGTCCATACCATCGGTGTCGTCGGAGTCGAAATCAAGCATGTCTGTTGCGTCATCGATAGTGGCTATTAGGTGGGTGTTGGGTGGGTGGAGATTTTCTTCATCGTCCAAATCCCCCTCGAGCCGGACATAGTTCAACCAAGAGTCCTCTAACAAAGAGAGAGACCTTAAAGAGTTTAGCACGTCATCAAAGGGTGGGTGCTTTAAGATATCTGCGACGGTGAACTCCATGATTGGTGTCCAATCAGCTTCGATGGGTACGGATGCACGTGGTCCTGGACCTACAGTCGGGAACAAGTCCGAGGGTCCGGCGACACAGATTTCCTTAGAGGTGGAGTCTATGTCCGGCTCCAACGCCGATGAGTATGCGGCCTCCGGGCTAGGGTCCATCCACCCGTCCTCGGACGACACGACCTGCCCCGAATTTAGGTCCAGAGCTACTACAGGTGTGATATCCCGAATATTGTATGACGGCAGATCTAAGCCGTGCTCGTCGTGACTGTTCGGTGCTCCTGGCGTAGGCCTGAATCCGTCGAAGATCAAGTCTCTGCGGATATCGGCCGTGTAGTTCAAGTTTCCGAACCTGACCTGATGGCCAGGGGCATAGCCGTCGATCTGCTCTAGATGGCCAAGCGAATTGGCCCGCAGTGCGAAGCCGCCGAACACGAAGATCTGTCCGGGGAGAAAAGTCTCACCCCGGACCACGTTGTTGTTGATGATTGAAGGAGCCATCGAGCCTTGCTGCGACGACACAGAGGAACTCTCAATGAAAGCACCAATGTCGGTGTCAAAACCGGCGGATCTCGGGTAGGGGGTCCCGAACTGTGCGTCTAAGGCTAATGGTAACAGGAGGTAGGGGACACGATGTTTTACCCAGGTTCAGGCCCTCTCGATGGAGGTAATACCCTACTTCCTGCTTGATTGATCTTGATGATATGAGTGTTACAAGAGTTGATCTACCACGAGATCGTAGAGGCTAAACCCTAGGAGCTAGCCTATGATTATGATTGTTCTTGTCCAATGGACTAAACCCTCCGGTTTATATAGACACCGGAGGGGGCTAGGGTTACACAAAGTCGGTTACAAAGAAGGAGATCTAGCATCCGAATCGCCAAGCTTGTCTTCCACGCAAAGGAGAGTCCCATCCGGACACGGGGCAAAGTCTTGAGTCTTGTATCTTCATAGTCGAACAGTCCGGCCAAAGTATATAGTCCGGCTATCTGGATACCCTCTAATCCAGGACTCCCTCACCAGCAACTACAGACATTGTGAATGCCTGGCAGATGCGTGTTGATGACTACTCGATATTCAGTGTGCCATGCTCTACGACTTAGAACCGGGACTTCAAAGACGTTTTAAACATCGTGGAGCATATGAGATGTTCCAAGAGTTGAAGTTAATATTTCAAGCAAATGCCCGAGTTGAGAGATATGAAGTCTCCAACAAGTTCTACAGCTGCAAAATGGAGGAGAATAGTTCTTTCAGTGAACACATACTCAGAATGTCTGGGTACCATAACTACTTGACGCAGCTGGGAGTTAATCTTCCTGATGATAGTGTCATTGGCAGGGTTCTTCAATCACTCCCACCAAGCTATAAAGGCTTTGTGATGAACTATAATATGTAAGGGATGAACAAGACTATTCCCAAGCTCTTCGCAATGCTAAAGGCTGTGGAGGTAGAAATCAAGAAGGAGCATCAAGTGTTGATGGTCAACAAGACCACTAGTTTCAAGAAAAAGGGCAAAGGGAAGAAGGGGAACTTCAAGAAGAACGGCAAGAAAGTTGCTGCTCAAGAGAAGAAACCCAAGTCTGGACCTAAGCCTAAAACTGAGTGCTTCTACTACAAAGAGACTGGTCACAGGAAGCGGAACTGCCCCAAGTATTTGGCGGATAAGAAGGATGGCAAAGTGAAAGGTATATTTGATATACATGTTATTGATGTGTACCTTACTAATGCTCGTAGTAGCGCCTGGGTATTTGATACTGGTTATGTTGCTCATATTTGCAACTTGAAACAAGGGCTACGGATTAAATGAAGATTGACTAAGAATGAGGTGACAATGCGCGTGGGAAATGGTTCCAAGGTTGATGTGATCGCTGTCGGCACGCTACCTCTACATCTACCTCCGGGATTAGTTTTAGACCTGAATAATTGTTAATTGGTGCCAGCATTGAGCATGAACATTATATCTGGATCTTGTTTGATGCGAGATGGTTATTCATTTAAATCAGAGAATAATGGTTGTTCTATTTATATGAATAATATCTTTTATGGCCATGCACCCTTGATGAGTGGTCTACTTTTGTTGAATCTCGATAGTGATGATACACATATTCATAATATTGAAGCCAAGAGATGCAAAGTTGATAATGATAGTGCAACTTATTTGTGGCACTGCCGTTTGGGTCATATCGGTGTAAAGCGCATGAAGAAACTCCATGCTGATGGACTTTTGGAATCACTTGATTATGGATCACTTGGTGCTTGCGAACCGTGCCTCATGGGCAAGATGACTAAAACTCTGTTCTCTGGAACAATGGAACGAGCTACTGACTTATTGGAAATAATACATACCGATGTATGCGGTCCAATGAGTGTTGAGGCTCGTGGCGAGTATCGTTATTTTCTTACCTTCACGGGTGATTTGAGCAGATATGGTTATATCTACTTGATGAAACATAAGTCTGAAACATTTGAAAAGTTCAAAGGATTTCAGAGTGAAGTGGAAAATAATGGTAACAAGAAAATAAAGTTTCTATGTTCTGATCATGGAGGAGAATATTTGAGTTACGAGTTTGGTCTTCATTTGAAACAACATGGGATAGTTTCACAACTAACGCCACCTGGAACACCACAGCGAAATGGTGTGTCTGAATGTCGTAATCATACTTTATTGGATATGGTGCGATCTATGATGTCTCTTACTCATTTACCGCTATCGTTTTGGGGTTATCCTTTAGAGACGGTTGCATTCACTTTAAATAGGGCACCATCAAAATCCGTTGAGACGACGCCTTATGAACTATGGTTTGTCAAGAAACCAAAGTTGTCGTTTCTTAAAGTTTGGGGCTGCGATGCTTATGTGAAAAAGCTTCAACCTGATAAGCTCGAACCCAAATTGGAGAAGTGTGTCTTCATAGGATACCCAAAGGAAACTGTTGGGTGCACCTTCTATCACAGATCCGAAGGCAAAATCTTTGTTACTAAGAATGTATCCTTTCTAGAGAAGTAGTTTCTCTCGAAAGAAGTAAGTGGGAGGAAAGTAGAACTTGATGAGGTAATTGTACCTTCTCCCTTACTGGAAAGTAGTTCATCATAGAAATCAGTTCCAGTGATCCCTACACCAATTAGTGAGGAATTTAATGATGATGATCATGAAACTTCAGATCAAGTTACTACTGAACCTCGTAGGTCTTCCAGAGTAAGATCCGCACCACGGTGGTATGGTAATCTTGTTCTAGAAGTCATGTTACTAGACCATGATGAACCTACGAACTATGAGGAAGCGATGATGAGCCCAGATTCCGTGAAATGGCTTGAGGCCATGAAATCTAAGATGGGATCCATGTATGAGAACAAAGTGTGGACTTTGGTGGACTTGCCCGATGATCGGCAAGCCATAGAAAATATATGGATCTTTAAGAAGAAGACCGACACAGACGGTAATGTTATTGTTTACAAAGCTCGACTTGTTGTGAAAGGTTTTCGACAAGTTCAAGGAGTTGACTACGATGAGACTTTCTCACCCGTAGCGATGCTTAAGTCTGTCTGAATCATGTTAGCGATTACCGCATTTTATGATTATGAAATTTGGCAAATGGATGTCAAAACTTCATTCTTGAATGGATTTCTGTAAGAAGAGTTGTATATGATGCAACCAGAAGGTTTTGTCGATCCAAATGGTGCTAACAAAGTGTGCAAGCTCCAGCGATCCATTTATGGACTGGTGCAAGCCTCTCGAAGTTGGAATAAACGCTTTGATAGTGTGATCAAAGCATATGGTTTTATACAGACTTTTGGAGAAGCCTGTAGTTACAAGAAAGTGAGTGGGAGCTCTGTAGCATTTCTAATATTATATGTGGATGACATATTGTTGATTGGAAATGATATAGAATTTCTGGATAGCATAAAGAGATACCTAAATAAGAGTTTTTCTATGAAAGACCTTGGAGAAGCTGCTTACATATTGGGCATCAAGATCTATAGAGATAGATCAAGACGCTTAATTGGACTTTCACAAAGCACATACCTCGATAAGTTTTGGAAGAAGTTCAAAATGGATCATTCAAAGAGAGGGTTCTTGCCTGTGTTACAAGGTGTGAAGTTGAGTCAGACTCAATGCCCTACCAGTGCAGAAGATAGAGAGAAAATGAAAGTCATTCCCTATGCTTCAGCCATAGGTTCTTCATGTATGCAATGTTGTGTACCAGACCTGATGTGTGCCTTGCTATAAGCATAGCAGGGAGGTACCAAAGTAATCCCGGAGTGGAGCACTGGATAGTGGTCAAGAACATCCTGAAATACCTGAAAAGGACTAAGGATATGTTTCTCATTTATGGAGGTGAAAAAGAGCTTGTCGTAAACAGTTACGTCGATGCAAGCTTTTACACTGGTCCGGATGACTCTAAGTCACAAACCGGATACGTATTTTTATTGAATGGAGGAGCTGTCAGTTGGTGCAATTCCAAGCAGAGCGTCATGGTGGGATGTACGTGTGAAGCGGAGTACACTGCTGCTTCGGAAGCAGCAAATGAAGGAGTTTGGATGAAGGAGTTCATATCCGATCTAGGTGTCATACCTAGTGCATCGGGTCCAATGAAAATCTTTTGTGACAATACTGGTGCAATTGCCTTGGCAAAGGAATCTAGATTTCACAAGAAAACCAAGCACATCAAGAGAAGCTTCAATTCCATCCTTCATCAAGTGTCGGAAGGGGACATAGAGATTTGCAAGATGCATATGGATCTGGATGTTGCAGACCCATTGACTAAGCCTCTTCCACGAGCAAAACATGATCAGCACCAAAGCTCCATGGGTGTTAGAATCATTACTATGTAATCTAGATTATTGACTCTAGTGCAAGTGGGAGACTGATAACCCACAAGTATATGGGATTGCAACAGTTTTCGAGGGTAGAGTATTCAACCCAAATTTATTGATTCGACACAAGGGGAGCCAAAGAATATTCTCAAGTATTAGCAGTTGAGTTGTCAATTCAATCACACCTAGATAACTTAGTATCTGCAGCAAATTATTTAGTAGCAAGTAGTATGGAAGTAACGATAACAGTGGCAAAAGTAATAGTAGCAGTTTTGTAGTAATTGTAACAGCAGCAACGGTAAAGTAAATAAGCAAAGCACAATATGTGGAAAGCTCGTAGGCGTTGGATCAGTGATGGATAATTATGTCGGATACAATTCCTCATGTAATAGTTATAACATAGGGTGACACAGAACTAGCTACAGTTCATCAATGTAATGTAGGCATGTATTCCGAATATAGTCATACGTGTTTATGGAAAAGAACTTGCATGACATCTTTTGTCCTACCCTCCCGTGGCAGCAGGGTCCTAATGGAAACTAAGGGATATTAAGGCCTCATTTTAATAGAGTACCGGACCAAAGCATTAACACTTAGTGAATACATGAACTCCTCAAACTACGGTCATCACCGGTAAGTATCTCGATTATTGTCACTTCGGGGTTAACGGATCATAACACATAATAGGTGACTATAGACTTGCAAGATAGGATCAAGAACTCACATATATTCATGAAAACATAATAGGTTCAGATCTAAAATCATGGCACTCGGGCCCTAGTGACAAGCATTAAGCATAGCAAAGCCATAGCAACATCAATCTCAGAACATAGTGGATATTAGGGATCAAACCCTAACAAAACTGACTTGATTACATGGTAAATCTCATCCAACCCATCACCGTCCAGCAAGCCTACGATGGAATTACTCACGCACGGCGGTGAGCATCATGGAATTGGTGATGGAGGATGGTTGATGATGACGACAGCGGCGAATCCCCCTCTCCGGAGCCCCGAACGGACTCCAGATCAGCCCTCCCAAGAGAGATTCGGGCTCGGCGGCGGCTCCGTATCGTAAAACGCGATGAATCTTTCTCTCTGATTTTTTTTCTCTGCGAACGTGAATATATGGAGCTGGAGTTGAGGTCGGTGGAGGTCGAGGGGACCCATGAGGCAGGGGGCGTGCCCTAGGGGGGCGCCCCCCACCCTCGTGGACAGGGTGTGGGCCCCCTGGTGCTGATTCTTTCGCCAGTATTTTCTATTAATTCCAAAAAGTTGCTCCGTGGATTTTCAGGTCATTCTGAGAACTTTTATTTCTGCACAAAAATAACACCACGGCAGTTCTGCTGAAAACAGCGTCAGTCCGGGTTAGTTCCATTCAAATCATGCAAGTTTGAGTCCAAAACAAGGGCAAAAGTGTTTGGAAAAGTAGATACGACGGAGACGTATCAACTCCCCCAAGCTTAAACCTTAGCTTGTCCTCAAGCATTTCAGTTGACAAACTGAAAGTGATAAAGAAAAACTTTTACAAACTCTGTTTGCTCTTGTTGTTGTAAATATGTAAAGCCAACATTCAAGTTTTTAGCAAAGATTATGAACTAATCATATTCACAATAACTCTTAGGTCTCATGTTTACTCATATCAATGGCATAATCAACTAGCGAGCAATAATAATAAAACTCGGATGACAACACTTTCTCAAAACAATCATAGTATGATATAACAAGATGGTATCTCGCTAGCCCTTTCTGAGACCACAAAACATAAATGCAGAGCACCTTCGAAGATCAAGGACTGACTAAACATTGTAATTCATGGTAAAAGAGATCCAGTCATAGTCATACCCAATATAAATTAATAGTAATGCATGCAAATGACAGCAGTGCTCTCCAGCTGGTGCTTTTAATAAGAGGGTGATGACTCAATATAAAAGTAAATAGATAGGCCCTTCACAGAGGGAAGCAGGGATTTGTAGAGGTGCCAGAGGTCGATTTTGAAATAGAGATAAATAACATTTTGAGCGGTATACTATCACTGTTAACATAACAACTGAGAGATCTCGATATCTTCCATGCTACACACATTATAGGCAGTTCCCAAACAGAATGGTAAAGTTTATACTCCCCCACCACCAACAAGCATCAATCCATGGCTTGCCCGAAACAACGGGTGCCTCCAACTAGCAACAATCCTGGGGGAGTTTTGTTTGCAATTATTTTGATTTGATTTGAGCATGGGACTGGGCATCCCGGTGACCAGCCATTTTCTCATGAATGAGGAGAGGAGTCCACTCCTCTTGAGAATAACCCGCCTAACATGGAAGATACAGACAACCCTAGTTGATACATGATCTGTTCGAGCATACAAAATAGAATTTCATTTGAAGGTTTGGAGTTTGGCATATACAAATTTACTTGGAACGGCAGGTAAATACCGCATATAGGAAGGTATGGTGGACTCATATGGAATAACTTCGGGGTTTATGGGTTTTTGATGCACAAGCAGTATTCCCGCTTAGTACAGAAGAAAGCTAGAAAGAGACTGGGAAGCGACCAACTAGAGAGCGACAATAGCCATGAATATGCATTAAAATTAATCAACACTGAGTGCAAGCATGAGTAGGATATAATCTGCCATGAACATAAATATCGTGAAGGCTATGTTGATTTGTTTCAACTACATGCATGAACATGTGCCAAGTCAAGTCACTCGAATCATTCAAAGGAGGATACCACCCTATCACACCACATCACAACCATTTTAATAGCATGTTGGCACGTAAAGTAAACCATTATAAACTCTTAGCTAATTAAGCATGGCATAAGCAACTATAATCTCTAATTTTCATTGCAAACATGTTTATTCATAATAGGCCGGATCAGGAACAATGAACTAATCATATTTACAAAAACAAGAGAGGTCGAGTTCATACCAGCTTCTCTCATCTCAATCAGCCCATCACATATCGTCATTATTACCTTTCACTTGCATGATCGAACGGTGTGGATAATAATAATAGTGCACGTGCATCGGACTAAGCTAGAATCTGCAATCATTCAACTCAAGGGAGAAGACAAGGTAATATGGGCTCTTGATTAAATCAACAATAATGCATATAAGAGACACTCAACATTTTCATCATGGTCTTCTCCTCTCGACCCCCAAACAAAAGAAAAGAAATAAAACTATTTACACGGGAAAGCTCCCAACAAGCAAAAGAAGAACAAAAAATCTTTTTGGGTTTTCTTTTAATTAATTCTACCGCAGGCATGGAAAGTAAACTAGCTAAAAGCTATAACTAATTTTTTGTTTTTTCTTAAGGTTATTCAAACACACAAGAAGAAAGCTAGAAAAAGAAAATAAACTAGCATGGATAGTACAATGAAAAAGTATGAGCACCGACAACTAGCATGAGTGTGTGAACGTGAATGTAATGTTGGTGAGAAATACATACTCCCCAAGCTTAGGCTTTTGGCCTAAGTTGGTCTATGCCCATGGATGGCCTGGCGGATATCCGAAGTTGTAACTGGGGTCGTACTGAGATGCAGCAGCCATTGCCTCATGAACTGCAGCTTGGAGGCGAGCTGCCTCCATCCTCCTCTCGTACTCGTTCGCCTCCTCCCTGGTTATAACATATCTTCTTTTTGCCTGATAGTCAAAGAAAGCAGGAGCAGGAAGAGTAATATGGACAGCACGACGTCTGTCAAAGATTAGTCGATACTGGAGGATTTGTTCATTCCTCTCAAGAAAAAGATGATTAACCATGGCATTGTAATCTAAATAAGCAGGAGGCAACTCCCTATCATTTTCATGTGCGGATATACCAATATAATTAGCCACACGGTCGCATAAACCCCTCCAAACAAGTCTCCATCTAAAACATTATTATGCAACCTACGTGCAACAATTGCCCCCAAGTTATATTGTTTATCACCTAATACAGCACTCTTGAGAACACTAAGATCCAGCACACATGTGACAAGCTTCATCTTTACCGTTAATGCATCTACCTATGAAGAGAGCAAAATAATGTATAATAGGAAAATGAATGCTCCCTATGGTAGCTCGTGCTATTTCTCTGGATTCTCCCACAGTGATAATAGCAAGAAAGTATTTATATTCAGATTTACGAGGTTCGTTAACACTGCCTCACTGCGGAAGTTTACAAGCAGTAGTAAAATCTTCTAAGTCCATGTATAAGATTTATCATAAATATCAAACAGGACATTGTGAGAATTGCGCGAAGATATAATTTTAAACCTTCTCACAAAGGAAACAGTTAAATGGTAGTATTGCGGGCACTTATCTTGCATGAAGTCCTCAAGATCAGCATTACGCACATATGCATCAAATTCATCCTTGATGCCTGCTCTGACCATAAACTCCTCTGACGGCCATTCACAAGGCCACACATAAGCTTCCCTCGGTGGTTCATCGTCCTGCTCACGTATTGCAAGCTTGGGTGCTTGCTTCCTTGAAGAACCACCTTGGTACATTTTCCTAGACATATTTCTTCCTCTGAAAAATTTCTGAAATTTTTAGTAACTCAAAATAAAAGTGAACCAAACTCAATAAAATTGATAGCAACTACTCCTACAAGTGCCTAGAGACTATATCATGCATTAGAACTACTTGGGACCATATAAATTTGACATGCAAGCTCAAGAACAGGGTCACCTAGGCAGCAAAAATTTGCAGTGAATAAAGCAGTAGAACAAAAACTAATTGGACCATTGGAGGAGTCACATACCAAAGAACAATCCCCCAAAGCGGTTTTGTGAATGGAGCTTTGAGCAAGGAGATCAAAAATGGCAGCAAGATGAGCTAGAACTCGTGCTTGAGCTGGATAGTGATTTTTTTGGGAGGAAGAAGAAGAGCATGGGTGCAGGAATAAGTGGAGGGGGGCATCATGGGCCCACGAGGCAGGGGGCGCGCCCCTGACCCTCGTGGCCAGGTGCTGGCTCCCCCTGATGTGTTCTTAGTGCCAGATATTCTCAAATATTCTAGAAAAATCATACTAAATTTTCAGGGCACTTGGATAACTTTTATTTTCGGGGTATTTTTTATTGCATGGATAATCCAGAAAACAGACAGAAAATACTATTTTTACTTTATTTAATCTAAATAACAAAAGTAAAAGGAGAGTACAGAAGGTTGTGCCTTCTAACTTCATCCATCTCATGCTCATCAAAAGGAATCCACTAACAAGGTTGATCAAGTCTTGTTAATAAACTCATTCCGAATAACATGAAACCGGAGAAATTTCGAATAACACTAGGTTACCTCAACGGGGATATGCACATCCCCAATAATAAGAATATCATATTTCTTCTTGACAGTAGGAAGGGGAAATTCAAAACCTCCAATAATAATAGTTGGAATTTTTTCGATAGAATTGATACTGTGAACTTGAGGTTGTTTCCTCGATAAGTGTACCGTATGCTCATTACAATTAACATGAAAAGTGACATTGCCTTTGTTGCAATCAATAACAACCCCTGCAGTATTCAAAAAGGGTCTACCAAGGATAATTGACATACTACCGTCCTCGGGAATATCAAGAATAACAAAATCCGTTAAGATAGTAACGTTTGCAACCACAACAGGCACATCCTCACAAATACCGACAGGTATAGCAGTTGATATATCAGCCATTTGCAAAGATATTTTAGTAGGTGTCAACTTACTCAATTCAAGTCTACGATATAAAGAGAGAGGCATAACACTAACACCGGCTCCAAGATCACATAAAGCAGTTTTAACATAGTTTCTTTTAATGGAGCATGGTATAGTTGGTACTCCTGGATCTCCAAGTTTCTTTGCTATTCCACCCTTAAAAGTATAATTAGCAACCATGGTGGAAATTTCAGCTTCCAGTATCTTTCTTTTATTTGTAATAATATCTTTTATGTACTTAGAATAAGGATTAACTTTAAGCATATCAGTCAAACGCATACGCAAGAAGATAGGTCTAATCATTTCAGCAAAGTGCTCAAAATCTTCATCATCCTTTTTCTTGGATGGCTTAGGAGGAAAAGGCATGGGTTTCTGAACCCATGATTCTCTTTCTTTACCGTGCTTCCTAGCAGCAAAGTCTCTCTTATCATAACGTTGGTTCTTTGATTGTGGGTTATCAAGATCAACAGCAGGTTCAATCTCGACATCATTATTATTACTAGGTTGAGCATCAACATGAACATCATTATTAACATTTCACTAGGTTCATGTTCATCACTGATACGTCTCCAGCGTATCTATAATTTATGAAGCATTCATGCTATATTACTATGTGTTTTGAATGATTACGGGCTTTATTATACACTTTTATATTACTTTTGGGACTAACCTATTAACCGGAGGCCCAGCCCATATTGCTGTTTTATTGCCTATTTCAGTATTTTGAAGAAAAGGAATATCAAACGGAGTCCAAACGGAATGAAACCTTCGGCATCGTGATTTTTTTGGAAGAATATCATCCTGGAGGCTTGGAGATCAAGTCAGAAGATACTCAAGGAACCCAGGAGATAAGGGGGTGCGCCCCCCTATAGGGCGCGACCCCCTGTCTCGTGGACCCCTCGAGCACCTCCCGACCGACTTCGTTCGCCTATATATGCCTACGTACCCTAAAACCATCGAATATCTAGATAGATCGGGAGTTCCGCCGCCGCAAGCCTCTGTAGCCACCAAAAACCTCTCGGGAGTCTGTTCCGGCACCCTGCCGGAGGGGGAATCTATCACCGGTGGCCATCTTCATCATCCCAGCGCTCTCCATGACGAGGAGGGAGTAGTTCACCCTCGGGGCTGAGGGTATGTACATGTAGCTATGTGTTTGATCTCTCTCTCTCTCGTGTTCTCTCTATGGCACGATCTTGATGTATCGCAAGCTTTGCTATTATAGTTGGATCTTATGATGTTTCTCCCCCCTCTACTCTCTTGTGATGAATTGAGTTTCCCTCTTGAAGTTATCTTATTGGATTGAGTCTTTATGATGAGAACACTTGATGTATGTCTTGCCGTGTTTATCTATGGTGACAATGGGATATCACGTGCCACTTGATGTATGTTTTGGTGACCAACTTGCGGGTTCCACCCATGAACCTATGCATAGGGGCTGGCACACATTTTCTTGACTCTCCGGTAGAAACTTTGGGGCACTCTTTGAAGTACTTTGTGTTGGTTGGATGAATCTGAGATTGTGTGATGCATATCGTATAATCATGCCCACGGATACTTGAGGTGACAATGGAGTATCTAGGTGACATTAGGGTTTTGGTTGATTTGTGTCTTAAGGTGTTATTCTAGTACGAACTCTTGAATAGATTGATCCGAAAGAATAACTTTGAGGTGGTTTCATACCCTACCATAATCTCTTCGTTTGTTCTCCACTATTAGTGGCTTTGGAGTGACTCTTTGTTGCATGTTGAGGGATTGGTATATGATCTATCTATGTTATTATTGTTGAGAGAACTTGCACTAGTGAAAGTATGAACCCTATGCCATGTTTCCTATCATTGCAATACCGTTTACGCTCACTTTTATCATTAGTTACCGTGCTGTTTTTATTATTTCAGATTACAAAAACTTATATCTACTATCTATTTTGCACTTGTATCACCATCTCTTCGCCGAACTAGTGCACCTATACAATTTACCTTTGTATTGGGTGTGCTGGGGACACAAGAGACTCTTTGTTATTTGGTTGCAGGGTTGTTTGAGAGATACCATCTTCATCCTACGCCTCCCACGAATTGATAAACCTTAGGTCATCCACTTGAGGGAAATTTGCTACTGTCCTACAAACCTGTGCACTTGCAGGCCCAACAACTTCTACAAGAAGAAGGTTGTGTAGTAGACACCAATCACCAGATTGTGTTTCAGCATCAGAAATAGAAATATCATTGGGATTCTCAGGTGTGTCTACAACAGGTTCACTAGAAGCATGCAAAGTCCTATAATTTTTCTTTTTCTTCTTTCTAGAAGGATTAGGTGCATCTACATTATTTCTCTGAGAATCTTGCTCAATTCTCTTAGGGTGGCCCTCAAGATACAAAGGTTCCTGGGTCATTTTACCCATTCTAGTTGCTACTCTAATAGCAAATCATGTTTATTATTTAATTCTTCGAGCAAATCATTTTGAGCTTTAAGCACTTGTTCTACTTGAGTGGTAACCATGGAAGCATGTTTACTAATGAGTTTAAGTTCACCTTTAACTCTAGCCATATAATCACTCAAGTGTCCAATCATATAAGCATTACTCTTCAATTGTCTACCAACATAAGCATTAAAGTTTTCTTGTTTAGCCATAAAGTCATCAAATTCATCCAAGGATTGGCTAGCAAACTTAGTAGACGGGATTTCAACTTTATCATATCTGTAGAGAGAATTTACCTTTACTACTTGTGTCAGGTTATCAAGACCATGTGTTTCTTCAATAGGTGGTATATTAAGACCATGTATTTCTTCAACAGGAGGTAAATTCTTAACATCTTCGACTTTAATACCTTTTTCTTTCATAGATTTCTTTGCCTCTTACATATCTTCAGGACTAAGAAATAGAACACCTCTTTTCTTCAGAGTTGGTTTAGGAGTTGGCTCAGGAGTTGGCTTAGGAAGAGTCCAATTATTTTCATTAGTCAACATATTATTCAATAGCAATTCAGCTTGATCGAGTGTTCTTTCCCTGAAAACACAACCAGCACAACTATCCAAGTGGTCCTTGGAAGCATCAGTTAGTCCATTATAAAAGATATCAAGTATTTCATTTTTCTTAAGAGGATGATCACGCAAAGCATTAAGTAACCGGAGAAGCCTCCCCCAAGCTTGTGGGAGACTCTCTTCTTCAATTTGCACAAAGTTATATATTTCCCTCAAGGCAGCTTGTTTCTTATGAGCAGAGAAATATTTAGCAGAGAAATAATAAATCATATCATGGGGACTACCCACACAACCAGGATCAAGAGAATTAAACCAAGTTTTAGCATCACCCTTTAATGAGAATGGAAATATCTTAAGGATATAGTAGTAGCGAGATTTCTCATCATTAGTGAACAGGGTGGCTATATCATTTAACTTAGTAAGATGTGCCACAACAGTTTCAGATTCATAGCCATAAAAAGGATCAGTTTCAACCGAAGTAATTATCTCAGGATCGACAGAGAAATCATAATCCTTATCAGTAACAAAGATAGGTGAAGTAGCAAAAGCAGGGTCATATTTCATTCTAGCATTCAGAGATTTCTATTCCAGTTTAGCTAGTAACTTCGTAAGATCAGATCTATCATTGCAAGCAAGAAAATCTCTAGCAGTTTCTTCATCCATAACATAACCCTCAGGAACAACATGCAATTCATATTTAGGAGGAGAACCTTCATCATCACTATCATCAATAATATCAGTTTCAATAATTTCATTCTCTCTAGCCCTAGCAAGTTGTTCATCAAGAAATTCACCTAATGGCATAGTAGTATCAAGCACAGAAGTAGTTTCATCATAGGTATCATGCATAGTAGAAGTGGCATCATCAATAACATGCCACATATCAGAATTAATAGCAGGAGCAGGTTTAGGTGTCGCAAGTTTACTCATAACAGAAGGAGGATCAAGTGTAGAGCTAGATGGCAGTTCCTTACCTCCCATCGTTGTTGAGGGATAAATCTTGGTTCTTTTGTCTTTCAAGTTCTTCATAGTGATCAGCAGATATAAATCCCAAGTGACTCAAAGAATAGAGCTATGCTCCCCGGCAACGGCGCCATAAAATAGTCTTGATAACCCACAAGTATAGGGGATCGCAACAGTTTTCGAGGGTAGAGTATTCAACCCAAATTTATTGATTCGACACAAGGGGGCCAAAGAATATTCTCAAGTATTAGCAGTTGAGTTGTCAATTCAACCACACCTGGATAACTTAGTATCTGCAGCAAAGTATTTAGTAGCAAGTAGTATGGAAGTAACAGTAACAGTGGCAAAAGTAATAGTAGCAGTTTTGTAGTAATTGTAACGGCAGCAATGGTAAGTAAATAAGCAAAGCACAATATGTGGAAAGCTCGTAGGCATTGGATCAGTAATGGATAATTATGTCGGATGCGATTCCTCATGTAATAGTTATAACATAGGGTGATACAGAACTAGCTCCAGTTCATCAATGTAATGTAGGCATGTATTCCGAATATAGTCATACGTGCTTATGGAAAAGAACTTGCATGACATCTTTTGTCCTACCCTCCCGTGGCAGCGGGGTCCTAAAGGAAACTAAGGGATATTAAGGCCTCCTTTTAGTAGAGTACCGGACCAAAGCATTAACACTTAGTGAATACATGAACTCCTCAAACTACGGTCATCACCGGTAAGTATCCCGATTTTTGTCACTTCGGGGTTAACAGATCATAACACATAATAGGTGACTATAGACTTACAAGATAGGATCAAGAACTCACATATATTCATGAAAACATAATAGGTTCAGATCTGAAATCATGGCACTCGGGCCCTGGTGACAAGCATTAAGCATAGCAAAGCCATAGCAACATCAATCTCAGAACATAGTGGAAACTAGGGATCAAACCCTAACAGAACTAACTTGATTACATGGTAAATCTCATCCAACCCATCACCGTCTAGCAAGCCTACGATGGAATTACTCACGCACGGCGGTGAGCATCATGAAATTGGTGATGGAGGATGGTTGATGATGACGACAACGATGAATCCCCCTCTCCGGAGCCCCGAACGGACTCCAGATCACCCCTCCCGAGAGAGATTAGGGCTCAGCGGTGGCTCTGTATCGTAAAACGTGATGAATCTTTCTCTCTAATTTTTTTCTCCGTGAACGTGAATATATGGAGTTGGAGTTGAGGTCGGTGGAGGTCCATCGGGCCCACGAGGCAGGGGGCGCGCCCCCCACCCTCGTGGACAGGGTGTGGGCCCCCTGGTGCTGATTCTTTCACCAGTATTTTTTATTAATTCCAAAAAGTTGCTCCGTGGATTTTTCAGGTCATTCCGAGAACTTTTATTTCTGCACAAAAATAACACCATGGCAGTTTTGCTGAAAATAGTGTCAGTCTGGGTTAGTTCCATTCAAATCATGCAAGTTAGAGTCCAAAACGAGGGCAAAAGTGTTTGGAAAAGTATATACGACAAAGACGTATCAGAGACTGAAGGAAATATACCCTAGAGGCAATAATAAAGTTATTATTTATTTCCTTATTTCATGATAAATGTTTATTATTCATGCTAGAAATGTATTAACCGAAAACTTATTACATGTGTGAATACATAGACAAAACATATTGTCCCTAGTATGCCTCTAGTTGACTAGCTCGTTCATCAAAGATGGTTATGTTTCCTAACCATAGACATGTGTTGTTTTTTGTTGAATGAGATCACATCATTAGGAGAATGATGTGATGGACATGACCCATCAATTAGCTTAGCATTATGATCGTTTCAGTTTCATTGCTACTGCTTTCTTCATGACTTATACATGTTCCTCAGACTATGACATTATGCAACTCTTGAATACCGGAGGAACACTTTGTGTGCTACCAAACGTCACAATGTAAATGGGTGATTATAAAGGTGCTCTATAGGTGTCTCCGAAGGTGTTTGTTGGGTTGGCATAGATCGAGATTAGGATTTGTCACTCCGAGTTTCGGAGAGGTATCTCTGGGCCCTCTCGGTAATGCTCATCACTATAAGCCTTGCAAGCATTGTAAATAATGATTTAGTTGCAGGATGAAGTATTACGGAACGAGTAAAGAGGCTTGCCGATAACGAGATTGAACTAGGTATGATGATACCGACGATCTAATCTCGGGCAAGTAACATATCGATGACAAAGGGAACAACTTATGTTGTTATGTGGTTTGACCGATAAAGATCTTCGTAGAATATGTAGGAGCCAATATGAGCATCCAGGTTCCGCTATTGGTTATTGACAGGAGATGTATCTCGGTCATGTCTACATAGTTCTCGAACCCGTAGGGTCCGCACGCTTAATGTTCGATGACGATATGTATTAGGAGTTATGTGTTTTGATGACCGAAGTTTGTTCGGAGTTCCGGATAAGATCATGGACGTGACGAGGAGTCTCGAAATGGTCGAGACATAAAGATTGATACATTGGACGACTATATTCGGACACTGGAAATGTTTTGGAGAAGTTTCGGATAAAACCAGAGTGTCGGAGGGTTATCGAACCCCCCCGGGGGAACTGATGGGCCTCGATGGGCCTTAGTGGAGAGACACAGGGGCGGCCAGGGCAGGCCGCGCGCCCCCTCCCCCTTAGGTCCGAATTGGACTAGGAGGGGGGCGCCCCCTTTCCTTCTCCCTCTCCCTCTCCTTCCTTCCCCCCCTCTCCCTCTTGGTGGAATCCTACTAGGACTAGTAGTCCTAGTAGGACTCCCCTTGTTGGGGCGCGCCTAGGAGGGCCGGTGTCGGTGTCAAAACCGGTGGATCTCGGGTAGGGGGTCCCGAACTGTGCGTCTAGGCGGATGGTAACAGGAGACAAGGGACACGATGTTTTTACCCAGGTTCGGGCCCTCTCGATGGAGGTAAAACCCTACTCCTGCTTGATTAATATTGATGATATGGGTAGTACAAGAGTAGATCTACCACGAGATCAAAGAGGCAAAACCCTAGAAGCTAGCCTATGGTATGATTGTTGTTCGTCCTACGGACTAAAACCCTCCGGTTTATATAGACACCGGAGAGGGCTAGGGTTACACAGAGTCAGTTACAATGGTAGGAGATCTACATATCCGTATCGCCAAGCTTGCCTTCCACGCCAAGGAAAGTCCCATCCGGACACGGGACGGAGTCTTCAATCTTGTATCTTCATAGTCTAGGAGTCCGGCCAAAGGTGATAGTTCGGCTATCCGGACACCCCCTAATCCGGGACTCCCTCAATAGCCCCCGAACCAGGCTTCAATGATGACGAGCCCGGCGCGTTGATTGTCTTCGGCATTGCAAGGCGGGTTCTTCTCCAAATTCCATATACTTGTCGAATAGTGTCCGGCTTCTTATAAATGTTGCGCTCCTTGGCTTCCACGCCCAATAATGGCCATCTTCCACATGTCGAACAAATGCGAAAAGCCAGGGTATCTTTACATTTACCCCCCTAGCTGCACAAATGAGCCGCCTATAAAAGAGACGGGGACCTAGATCCGAATCACACCATCCTCCCTCCGTGAGCATTCATCGGAGCGCCTCTGACAAAAATCCATTCCATCATGGACAGTCGACGCGGCTCCTCCTCTTGCGCTCCCAGCCCTCAGCCTGGAGATTGGGAGAGATGCTCAGTCCCGCACAGCGAGTTAGTGATGCTCCAAACCAAGGGATTTCTTCCCCCAACCTTTATGGTTCCGGTTCGAGCCGGACTCGCCACCTACAAGGGCGGAAAGCAGGCGGAGAGCGTCCCCGATCCCTCCAAAGGAGAGCGGGTATGCTTCGTCTCTTATCTGATAAGAGGGCTCGGATTTCCAATTCATCCGTTTCTCCGGGGGCTCTTGGAGTTCTATGGCCTTCAGTTGCACAACCTTACGCCTGCCTTCATTCTGCATATTTCGGGCTTCGTGGCCCTTTGCGAGCTGTTTTTGGGCATTGGAGCTCATTTCGCGTTGTGGAAGACATTGTTTTTCCTTGTACCCCGTTCTCATGAGGGGTCAATATATCAAGTGGGCGAAGCCGAACTATGGCGCATCGCCGGGATCGGATATCTATCCGGAACCCCGAAGAAGGCGTCCAAACACTGGCCCTCGGAATGGTTTTACATGGAAGACGTCCCGCTGTCGGATCCTGTTTGGATCGGCCTCCCGGATTTTAGTAATGCTCCTTTGAAGAAACGCCTAAGCTGGCGCCCGCGGAGCCCCCAGAGGGAAAGTGACAGGGATGTCCTCTACCTGATGAGCCGAATAAGGTTACTAGCTCATTCTGAACTGACCATGATCGGAGTCATGGCCACATGCATTATGTGGGGGGTGCAGCCGCTCCAGTATAGGGGCCACCCCATGTGGGATTTCAACGGGGAGGATGATGTCACCCGCCATGGCCGCGTCGATCTGGTGAAGATCTTGTCCGACCTGTACAAAGGGGAAAAGGAGGATTTTCTCCGTGTTAGTCCACTGAACGGATTTTCTATGAACAATCCTCGAAGCTGGGTAAGCGGACATTTCTTTTTGCCTATCTGATCCCTAATCCCATGGTTAAGTATCTCATTTTGTGATTTTGGCGCAGGAACTGCGCCGGGCTGTAGAGGATATACACAGCCCGCCTCCACAACCCGAGGATCCGGAACGGTCCCTCGATCCGGCCTCCAAAGAGGATCCGGACATAAAGGTGGAGCTGATCGATGGGGTGTTCCACCAACTTAGCATCGACAATGCTTTGGTCGCCATTACGACCGACTACCCCGGAATATTTCCAGCTTCCCAGGTAACTGTGACCGAAGTCCTGATACCATGACCCATCCGTGCTTATTTCTGATCACCGCATACCGATGGTGTTCCGCAGGAGGTGCCTTTGAGGCGGGAAGCCGAGCCCGCGGCGGCTGGCCAACAAGGGGCAGCTCGGCCCAGCAGGCAGAAAAGAAGTGCGGTGCGGATCGAGACGTCGCCGCAATGGTATGGCGCGCCACCGTGTTTCAAGGAAAGATTCCTGGAAGGCATACTAACGTTTGATCTTTTCAGGAAAAAGAGCACTCGCCAGACTGTGTCCGGAGAGGTTGCCAATTGAGCCTCCGCCAGCCAGGCTCCAACGCTAGGTCCGGAAGGGGAGGCGAACACAAGGCGCGCGTCGGATGCTCCTCCAATGGAGGATGCCGACAGATTGTCTGCCACCAAATCTAAGGTGGAGAGTGCCATGAATCACAGGCGCCGCCGAACAATTCTTCGTGACGCATGTTTCTCCCAAGAGGCATTGAATGCCTTTGATTCGGGAGATGCGCACCTCCGTGCTGCTCAAGATGGTCTAGCCAGAGCCACGGAGCAGTATGTGAAAGACATATGGGTGAGGGATTTTGACAGTTATATATGCCAGTAGCCCCCGAGACTTAAAATAGTTAGAATAACTGATTTAAGGATCATTTGTTATGCAGGATCTTACAGAAAAGAATACCCAACTGTCCTAGGAGCTTCAAGAGTGCAAGGCCCAACTTGAGGCCGCACTAGCCGCGACAGGGGAAGCCACAAAGACCCCCTCTGGTAATATACGCTTTAAAAGAGAAGTAGTTTGCAAAGTGCGGTGTGTGTATAAGTCTGACAATAACATTGCAGATGGCGCCGGGGTAGATCCGGACAAGCAACAGCTCCTGCGCCTGTTAAAAGCCGGCGAGAATGTGCTTACAAGGGTGCGGCAAGAGAAAAATAACCTCCAAGATGCCAACACCCAGCTGGGCGAGGAACTAAAAGATGTTCGTGCCCAGCTGTCTGACTCCGTTAAGGAGAATTGGCGGCTTCGTCGCGGCATTTATAGTAAGTGCTTGAGCGAACTTATGAAAAGAAGAGTTCGGCGAGGAAGTCGATTAACAGAAATATGTCTGTAGGTATGCTCATAGGTCGTCCTGTAGAGGAAATGCCCGGTTCAACGGGTGACCTACTTCCCGAGCTGCTGCAACTTGCACGAACGAGTTCGGCAGGTGATGAGAGGCGTCGCCCAGGCCTTGTGGCCATCCATCTCCCTACCCGAAGGCCTTGGAGAGCTTGCAGACAAGCTTCAGGGAGCACGGTGGCGCTTCCGGCTATGGAAGATATCGGCCTGCCGTCAAGGCGCCCGGGAGGCCTGGGCCATGGTGAAGACGCGGTACACGAAGGCTGACCCAAACCACATGGCCGAGGTCGGACCTGTGGGGCCCGATGGGAAGGAGATCCCTGTGAGCTTAGTGTACGGCCAAGTAGAGTTGGCCGCAAAGTATTCCAAGCGGGACTGTAAACAAGACAGCCTATTAGATGGTATTGAAGAGGAATACAATCAATCAATTTGACTATGTAATTTAAAATGACATGTAAAATGCCTTCTAGCCGGATTGTAGATCGTTTGTCGTAGCGGACCTTTTCGCTTCAACCTCGGGACCCGACAGTCTGGAGTGTGTCCGAATACCCTCGCGGTTATGTAAGAACCGGGGCATGCATGGAGACCAGGCGTAGGGGTCATGAGTGCTTTATCAGACAAGTGCCCAACTAGTTATGTTATATTACATGGTTAGTAAGAAACATCTTCCAGGGAGAATAGTTCCGTTAGGGGTTCCTTTCCTTGGGAGGCATGCCCTAAAGTGCATGTCCGGACTGCGAAAAAAGCAGAAAAACATCTGGGGGCAGATACATGAATAAGTAAGAATTCGTCTTTTAGTTCACCGACCAAATATTCCCTTAAGAACGCTAGCTTTCGGCTTCACCCAGTCTGAGGTACATGTCTGGCTGACCCGGCAGTAACAATCGCAGAGGTGCTCCCTTTACCACCTAGCCGAACAATCGGGAACATAGGGGTAAGCACAGGAGTCAGGCAACCCAGCTTGGCCAAAACTTAAGTCATATCGATGCATATAATGGTGAATAAAAGGTACATGCGGAAGTGTGACACATGTGTTGGGCATAAAGCCCGTATAAATAAGCTTCTGTTAAAGAAGCCCCCAGGTATACTGAGCGTGGATAACGCGTCAAGTGTGTGCGAACAGTGCGCAAACGAGCCTTCAACTGCTTCAGAAAAAAGGAGGGAGAAGGGGAGAAATAAAAGACAGTTAAAGTATAAAATATAGACGGAGGAAGGAGACGAACTCAAAGTCCGGCGCTAGGCGTAGAATCTTCGGAGACGGGCTGCGTTCCATGGGTTCGGCTCAAGTCGGTTATCCGATGCGTTCCGCAGACGGTATGCTCCGCCAGTCAGGACTTGGTCGATGATGAAGGGACCCTCCCATTTGGGCTTGAGTTTGTCCTTTTTCTTGTCCGACAGGCGTAGAACTAATTTGCCAACATTGTAAGCTTTGGCTCGTACTTCTCTGCTTTGGTATCTTCGAGCCTGCTGTTGATAGAATGCGGAACGAGCTTTTGCCACGTCGCGCTCCTCCTCCAAGGCGTCCAAACTGTCCTGCCGATCGAGCTCGGCTTCTCTTTCTTCGTACATGCGCACGCGAGGTGCGTCATGTATTATGTCGCAGGGCAAAACTGCCTCTGCGCCGTACACCATAAAAAATGGTGTGAATCCGGTAGTGCGATTCAGCGTGGTCCGCAGCCCCCAGAGTACGGAGTCGAGCTCCTCTACCCAGTGCGTATTAGATTCCTTGAGGGACCACACTAGTCTGGGTTTAATGCCGCTCATGATTAGACCATTTGCTCACTCGACTTGACCGTTAGTTTGAGGGTGATAGACTGAAGCGTAGTCGAGCTTGATGCCCATGTTTTTGCACTAGAGTTTGACCTCGTCGGCCATGAAGTTCGTGCCATTATCAGCGATGATGCTATGGGGGACGCCGTAACGGTGTACTACCCCTGATATGAAGTCTATCACCGGTCCGGATTCGGTCGTCTTAACAGGCTTTGCCTCTATCCATTTGGTGAATTTATCCACCATGACCAATAGGTATTTTTGCTTGTGGGTTCCTCCTTTAAGGGGTCCAACCATATCAAGCCCCCAGACCGCGAATGGCCAGGTGATGGGTATAGTTTTGAGGGCGGTAGGTGGCATGTGGCTTTGATTAGCAAAGAGCTGGCATCCAACGCATCGTTGGACCAAGTCCTGAGCATCTGCCCGGGCCGTCGGCCAATAAAATCCTGTACGGAAGGCCTTTCCTACAAGGGCCCGGGCTGCGGCGTGGTGCCCGCCGAGTCCGGCCTGAATTTCAGCCAGAAGATTTCGCCCTTCCTCTTCGGAGATACTCCTTTGAAGGACTCCGGTTGTGCTTTTCTTATAAAGCTCTCCCTCATGGACCTTATAGGCTTTAGATCGCCGTACTATGCAGCGGGCCTCGTTTTGGTCCTCGGGAAGTTCCTGCCTAGTTAAGTAGGCTAGGAATGGTTCCGTCCACGGGGCAATGGCTGCCATTATTTCATGGGCTGAATGTGTTATTTCATTGGCAGAACCACCGATTGTGTCAGAATGTTCGGTGTTGGGTGGTGCGGTTGGGTCCGGATTGTTGTTTCCGGACTCCCCTTCCCATAGTACGGATGGCTTGAACAGCCGCTCTAGGAAGATACTGGGAGGGACGGCATCACGCTTTGCGCCAATGCGTGCCAATACGTCCGCCGCTTGGTTATTATCCCGGGCTATATGGTGAAATTCAAGCCCTTCAAACCGAGCTGACATTTTTAGGACGGCGTTACGGTAAGCTGCCATTTTTGGATCCTTGGCATTGAAGTCTCCATTTATTTGGGATATCGTGAGGTTCGAATCCCCGCGCACCTCTAGGCGTTTAATGCCCATGGAGACCGCCATCCGGAGGCCATGTAGAAGGGCCTCGTATTCGGCCGTGTTGTTGGAGTCTGTGTACATTATCTGGAGTACGTATTGACCTGTGTCTCTGGTTGGGGACGTCAGGACGACGCCAGCCCCCAGGCCGGCCAACATTATGGAGCCGTCGAAGTCCATGATCCAATTGGAATATGCGCCGTACTCTTTAGGGAGTTCGGCTTCAGTCCATTCGGCGACGAAGTCGGCCAAAACTTGCGACTTAATAGCTCGCCGTGGCTTGTAGGTTATGTCAAATGGGAGGAGCTCGATGGCCCATTTGGCAATCCGGCCCATTGCGTCGCAGTTGTTTATAATGTCATTAAGAGGTACTTCGGAGGCTACTGTTATCAAACACTCTTGGAAGTAGTGTCGCAGCTTCCGGGATGCCATGAACACCGCGTATGCTATCTTTTGATAGTGCGGGTACTGTGACTTGCATGGAGTTAGGACAGTGGACACGTAGTAAACTGGTTTTTGGAGAGGGAACTTGTGTCCGTCCGTTTCTCGTTCGACAACGAGCACCGCGCTTACAACTTGATGGGTTGCCGCGATGTATAATAGCATTGGTTCGCCCATGTTGGGCGCGGCCAGGACCGGATTTGTTGCCAATATGGCTTTGATTTCTTCGAGTCCGGCCGTGGCGGCATCCGTCCACTCGAAGTGTTCGGTGCGCCGCAGGAGGCGATAAAGGGGTAATGCCTTTTCTCCTAAGCGGGAGATAAAGCGGCTTAGAGCCGCCACGCATCCAGTCAATTTTTGTATTTGTTTCAGGTCTTTTGGGATATCCAATTGTGACAGAGCTCGGATTTTGACTGGGTTTGCTTCAATACCTCTACCGGATACAATGAAGCCCAAGAGCTTTCCGGCTGGTACGCCGAAAACGCATTTTTCCGGGTTGAGCTTAATGTCATATGCTCGGAGATTGTCGAATGTGAGCCTCAAGTCGTCTACTAGAGTTTCGACATGCTTGGATTTGACGACCACATCATCTACGTATGCCTCCACTGTTTTGCTGATCTGGTTTGCCAGACATGTCTGAATCATGCGCTGATATGTTGCGCCGGCGTTTTTGAGCCCGAAGGGCATTGTGTTAAAGCAAAATGGGCCGTATGGAGTGATGAATGCCGTTGCGGCTTGGTCTGGCTCTGCCATCTTAATTTGGTGGTAGCCGGAGTATGCGTCGAGGAAGCACAGTGAATCGTGTCCTGCGGTAGCGTCGATAATTTGATCGATGCGGGGAAGGGGGAAGGGATCCTTTGGGCAAGCCTTGTTAAGGTCCTTGAAATTGATACACAGGCGCCAGGATTTGTCCTTCTTTGGTGCCATTACCAGGTTTGCTAGCCAGTCCGGATGTTTTATATCTCTGGTGAATCCGGCCTCCAATAGTTTGGCTAGCTCCTCTCCCATGGCATGTCTCTTAAGTTCGGAGAAACGCCGAAGAGTTTGTTTGACTGGCTTGAATCCTTTTAGGATATTTAGGCTATGCTCGGCCAGCTGGCGTGGGATTCCTGGCATGTCTGAGGGGTGCCAGGCAAAGATGTCCCAATTCGCGTAGGAATTCTCGTAGTGCGGCGTCTACACCAGGGTTTAACTGTGCCCCAATGGAGGCCGTCTTTGTGGGGTCCGTTGGATGGACTTGGAATTTGACTATTTCGTCCGCTGGCTTAAAAGAGGTGGACTTGGATCTCTTATCGAGTATCACATCGTCCCTGTTCACCGTGGAGCGCAGCGCAATGAGTTCCTCGAACGCTAGGGCTTCGGATAGTGCATCGAGGGCTAGTGCAGCTGTCTTATTTTCGGCGCAGAGTGCTATGTCTGGATCACTGGCAAGAGTGATGATTCCGTTGGGCCCGGGCATTTTGAGCTTCATGTACCCATAATGGGGTATAGCTTGAAAAATTGTGAATGCCTCTCGCCCTAATAAAGCGTGATATCCGCTGCTGAACGGGACCACTTGGAACGTGACCTCCTCGGACCTGTAATTGTCCGGCGAGCCGAACACCACATCCAGTGTGATTTTTCCTGTGCAGCATGCTTCCCGACTAGGGATTATTCCTCTAAAGGTTGTGCTGCTTCGCTCATTGCGGCTCCAGTCTATTTCCATTTTTCAAAGGGTTTCCTCGTAAATGAGGTTTAATCCGCTGCCGCCGTCCATGAGTACCTTAGTAAGGCGAAAGCCGTCCACTATTGGACTGAGGACCAATGCGACTGGTGCTCGGGCTGTTCGGAATTTAGGTTCGTCACCGGCATTAAAGGTAATAGCCGTGTCACTCCATGGGTTTATTGTTGCTACTTGGTAGACTTCGGCAAGGCTGCGGAGTGTTCGTTTCCGCATATTATTTGATGCGAAAGTCTCGAAGACTGTTAATACCGTACTGGTGTTGCTGGGCTGGTTCTCTGGAGCTAGAAGCTCTTCGCCACTTTTGGCCACCTGCCGTAGTATCCAACATGCTCGAAGGCTATGAGTTGGAGTTGCGCCCTCTGTACTATGAATTTTGCAGGGTCCATTGAGCCATCCCTCCAGTACGGTTCCGTGCCCTTTAGGGTTTTTTTGCTTTTTGGTATTTAACCCAGGTACCTGGCGATGATTCACCTTTTTATTTCGAACTAGGGTTGTATTCGGGGCCGGATTATCCCAAAATTTGGTTTTGGTTTTCCAGGCGCTCTCCATCGCACAGTACTTTCGTACTATGGATGCCAAGTCGGCAAAGCGTGTAATTTCACGAAGACTTATGGCGTTTAGGATTCCCTTGTCCGTGCAATTATTGGAAAAAAGTGAAATTGCGTCTTCCTCGCGGCAGTCCTTTATCCTGTCCATAACCAGGAGGAATCTGGCCCAGTAATGGTGTACTGTTTCAGCGAGCTCTTGCCGGATTCGGGATAGATCGCTTGTGTTTGGGTGGGCGGGTGGAGTTAAATTCCGAACTCCGTCCGATCTAAGACTCAGGGGCCAAGAAGTTTCCGAACTTGGAAGCTTGGGCTCTTGGACGTTGTCCGATGAATCTAGCCTGCTGCCTGACTTTAAGTTCAGGGCTTGAGTGGTGTTCTCCCCTCCGCGGGGATCCGGCATGGAGGGGTCAAGAATCCGGACATAGCTAGTCCTTAAGATAGAAGAATGGTCGCCGTATTGTTCCTCTACCACAGCAACATGGTGGGTAGCCTCGGGAGAGTTAATCTCTCTCAGATCGGTTTTAGGCCCAATCTGGTCGTAGTCTGTAGCGACTCCCAAGACGGTGATGCGATCCAAGAGCTCGTTTAAGGAAGAGAGCTCCATCGGATCTAACTGCTTGGCGAGTTCCGAGTTGATGTGAAGATTGCTTTTGATGACCCGAGAAGTCATCGTCGGCGCGGCGGCCGAACAGGCGGTCATAAGAAAACCGCCTAGCCGGAGAGTTTGGTTGATGGCCAAAGCTCCTTTAGCAACGGTGCCGTCTTTAAAGACGGGATGAGGCATCCTTCCTGATGGCGACAGCACAGAGGAACTCTCAATGAAAGCACCAATGTTGGTGTCAAAACTGGCGGATCTCGGGTAGGGGGTCCCGAACTGTGCGTCTAGGCGGATGGTAACAGGAGACAAGGGACACGATGTTTTTACCCAGGTTCGGGCCCTCTCGATGGAGGTAAAACCCTACTCCTGCTTGATTAATATTGATGATATGGGTAGTACAAGAGTAGATCTACCACGAGATCAAAGAGGCTAAACCCTAGAAGCTAGCCTATGGTATGATTGTTGTTTGTCCTACGGACTAAAACCCTCCGGTTTATATAGACACCGGAGAGGGCTAGGGTTACACAGAGTCGGTTACAATGGTAGGAGATCTACATATCCGTATCGCCAAGCTTGCCTTCCACGCCAAGGAAAGTCACATCCGGACACGGGACGGAGTCTTCAATCTTGTATCTTCATAGTCTAGGAGTCCGGCCAAAGGTGATAGTTCGGCTATCCGGACACCCCCTAATCCGGGACTCCCTCAGCCGGTGTCGTTGTCAAAACCGGCGGACCTCGGGTAGGGGGTCTCGAACTGTGTGTCTAGGCGGATGGTAACAGGAGACATGGGACACGATGTTTTTACCCAGGTTCGGGCCCTCTTGATGGAGGTAAAACCCTACTCCTGCTTGATTGATATTGATGATATGGGTAGCACAAGAGTAGATCTACTACGAGATCAGAGAGGCTAAACCCTAGAAGCTAGCCTATGGTATGTTTGTTGTTTTTCCTACGGACTAAAACCCTCCAGTTTATATAGGCACCAAGGAGGGTTAGGGTTACACAGAGTCAGTTACAATGGTAGGGGATCTACATATCCGTATCGCCAAGCTTGCCCTCCACGCCAAGGAAAGTCCCATCCGGACACGGGACGAAGTCTTCAATCTTGTATCTTCATAGTCTAGGAGTCCGGCCAAAGGCTATAGTCTGGCCATCCAGACACGCCCTAATCCAGGACTCCCTCAGTAGCCCCTGAACCAGGCTTCAATGACGACGAGTCCGGCGCGCATATTGTCTTCGACATTGCAAGGCGGGTTCCTCCTTCGAATACTTCATAGAAGATTTTGAACACAAGGATAGTGTCCGGCTCTGCAAAAAAAGTTCCACATACCACCATAGAGAGAATAATATTTTCACAAGTTCAATCTGCTGACGTTTTTCGTGGCGTGACATCACACCACGGCCAAGCCTCTATTCCAATCGTTTTTACTGTCCCACCTCAGCGCGTTTAGCGAGGCGGTTTCCTTGGCACGTTTTGTCAAAGCAGAGATCATGTCCCCTTATTTCGGGATTCTCATCAATACGTTCATGGGTAACCCAGTCGTGCCCGTTGGCACATCTCCTCTATCAAAGGCGAGTCCCGAACGGTCACGGGGAAGGCCCTTGGTATTCAACCTCTTTATAAAGAGACCAAGGCTCCACTCCTTTCTTTCAATCTTCAATCAAATCCGCCCCTCGCCTCGAGTTCCAACACCCAAAGCTCTAGATACAGGCGCTTCGGACCTTCGATGATGTCCGGCTCCGACCTGCAAGGCCGGTGGATGCCTTCCTCCGTTACGGAAGAAGACGTGCTAAAGCTAAGAGATGCCAGGTATCTAACCGGCGAAATTTCGCATAGGCTGCCTGCCCAAGGGCAGGTTATTCCTACTCCCAAGCCTGGTGAAAGCGTGGTGTTCGCATCTCACTTCCTTCGGGGGCTAAGCTTCCCGACGGACCCCTTCGTGAGGGGGCTCATGTTTTACTATGGGCTGGAATTTCATGACTTGGATCCGGAGTCCAACCTCCACATATCATCGTTCATTGTCGTATGCGAAGCCTTCCTCCGCATTACCCCTCACTTCGGATTGTGGCTCAAGACCTTCAAAGTGGAGCCGAAGATGATCAAGGGGCAATAGGCAGAGTGCGGAGGGGCCGTTATAAGCAGGAATGCTGACGCTCCATGGCCCGAGGGCTCTTTTCAAGAGGAGCTCAGCCTATGGCAACAAGAGTGGTTTTATATCACAGCTCCCAGGGGCACCAAATGGGTGGCGCCACCTGCCTTTCGCTCGGGTCCTCCACCGCGGCTGGCGTCATGGGTCAATAAAGGAGTTGACTGGGAGCCGTCCAAGGACGTGCCCTTGCTGCAGGGCCGCATTCAAGATCTCCTAGAGAGAGAGAGATCACTCTGGTCGTAGTAGCGCAGGTCATGCTGATTCGTCGCATCCTGCCCTGCAGACGTCGTCCCCTCCGCCTGTGGGAATTTAACCTGGAGGGACCACGAGCTCTCCAACATTTTATGGGTGCGACGCCCGTGGAGATGTACAAGCTTTTCTTCGGATCACAAGCGATGTGTCCGGACTTGACCGAGGACGCAGGTCTGAGCTGCAATCGCCTGGATACTCAAGTAGGTAGCCCTGTACCCGGACATGCTATCCCATATTTATCATGAATTTGCTCTCGAAAGAGCTATCCCTTGAACAGGAGTGGATAGCGAAAGCAAAGCTAGTCAGGTGTCCGACCCCCCTCCCCGAGACCACGCTGGATCCCGTGTTAACTAGAATGCTGGAGGTTGTGCCTTCGGAAGAAGGCCGAAGGGGGGAACAAGGAAGCTGTCACGAAAGGAGGGATCGAGAATCCCTCCATCCAGGGGAAGAAGAGGACCACCTCTGAAGACCCAGAGACCATGGTCTCAAAGCGGGGGAAGAAATTTTCGTCAGAGGGTCCCGCGCCGAGGGATGCCTCGGCCGCATTGTGCCCCCAAGGGGATCAGCCCTCCACCGAGCCGTAAGTGAAAGGGGGAGTTCTTTTTTAAGATAAAGGATATCCCTACCCTATTTCTGATGAAGATAACCGAAATTTTACCTTGTAGTTCGGATCTCAGCCCTTCTCAGCAGAGCTCATCTTCGGGGGATCTTCGACCGGAGATGATAGAGAGCGAAACACCTCCCCCTGCCGTACCGTCTTGCGAGGCGGGCGACCCTGAGGTGTTGTCGCGGAGGGTTTCTCCGAGTCCGGCGAGGCCGGAAGGTAGTCGTATGTCCCCTCAAAGCCCTCCGCGTCCGGCCTTCGACAAAGGCCATCGGACGAGTCCGGCACCACCTGGTGTATGGTCGGAGGAGCTGAAGGATCTGCTCGGGCGAGCATCTATCTCAGAAGATCACTGTGCGTTAATGGGTACGGTGATTGAAAGGATTTCATCCGCTGAGAGCGGATTGCGTGAAGCCGTCAGAAGTTTACTGACGGGTTTTGAGGTACGCAAAATAATGTACCTTTTGATAGTTCCGCATATAAATGCGCCCTGTGTAGATAGTAGCCCCTGAGACACGGTGTGCTGTCAAAAATGACAGCGCACTGAGGATCATAATGTTGGGGAACGTAGTAATTTCAAAAAAATTCCTACGCACACGCAAGATCATGGTGATGGTATAGCAACGAGAGGGGAGAGTGTTCGTCCACGTACCCTCGTAGACCGTAAGCGGAAGCGTTAGCACAACGCGGTTGATGTAGTCGTACGTCTTCACGATCCGACCGATCCAAGCACCGAACGTACGGAGCCTCCGAGTTCAGCACACGTTCAGCTCGATGACGATCTCCGGCCTCCGATCCAGCAAAGCTCCAGAGATGAGTTATGTCAGCACGACGGCGTGGTGATGATGATAATGTTCTACCGGCGCAGGGCTTCGCCTAAACTCCACGACGATATGACCGAGGTGGAATATGGTGGAGGGGGGCACCGCACACGGCTAAGGAACGATCCGTAGATCAACTTGTGTGTCTATGGGGTGCCCCCCGCCCCCGTATATAAAGGAGCAAGGGGGGAGGCTGGCCGGCCCTTGGGGCACGCCAAGGAGGGGGGAGTCCTCCTCCTAGTGGGAGTAGGACTCCCCTTTCCTAGTCCAACTAGGAAGGAGGAAGGGGGAAGGAAAGAGGGGGAGAGGGAGAGGGAAAGAGGGGCCACGCCCCCCTCCCCTAGTCCAATTCGGACTCCCATGGGAGGGGGCGCGCCACCTCCTGGGCTGCTGCCCTCTCTCTCCCCTCACGCCCACTAAGGCCCAATACTTCCCCGGGGGGTTCCGGTAACTCCTCCGGCACTCCGGTTTTCTCCGAAATCACCCGGAACACTTTCGGTGTCCGAATATAGTCGTCCAATATATCAATCTTTATGTCTCAACCATTTCGAGACTCCTCGTCATGTCCGTGATCACATCCGGGACTCCGAACAAACTTCGGTACATCAAAACTTATAAACTCATAATAAAACTGTCATCGTAACGTTAAGCGTGCGGACCCTACGGGTTCGAGAACTATGTAGACATGACCTAGAACTATTCTCGGTCAATAACCAATAGCGGGACCTGGATGCCCATATTGGTTCCTACATATTCTATGAAGATCTTTATTGGTCAAACCGCATAACAACATACGTTGTTCCCTTTGTCATCGGTATGTTACTTGCCCGAGATTTGATCGTCGGTATCCAATACCTAGTTCAATCTCGTTACCGGCAAGTCTCTTTACTTGTTCTGTAATGCATCATCCCGCAACCAACTCATTTGGTAATATTGATTGCAAGGCTTATAATGATGTGCATTACCGAGATGGCCCAGAGATACCTCTCCAATGATCGGAGTGACAAATCCTAATCTCGAAATATGCCAACCCAACAAGTACCTTCGGAGACACTTGCAGAGCACCTTTATAATCACCCAGTTACGTTGTGACATTTGGTAGTACCCAAAGTGTTCCTCCGGTAAACGGGAGTTGCATAATTCTCATAGTTACAGGAACATGTATAAGTCATGAAGAAAGCAATAGCAGTATACTAAACGATCAAGTGCTAGGCTAACGGAATGGGTCATGTCAATCACATCATTCTTCTAATGATGTGATCCCACTAATCAAATGACAACACATGTCTATGGTCAGGAAACATACCCATCTTTGATCAATGAGCTAGTCAAGTAGAGGCATACTAGTGACTATGTTTTGTCTATGTATTCACACATGTATCATGTTTCCGGTTAATACAATTCTAGCATGAATAATAAACATTTATCATGATATGAGGAAATAAATAATAACTTTATTATTGCCTCTAGGGCATATTTCCTTCAGTCTCCCACTTACACTAGAGTCAATAATCTAGATTATATAGTAATGATTCTAACACCCATGGAGTCTTGCTGCTGATCATGTTTTGCTCGTGAGAGAGGCTTAGTCAACAGGTCTGCAACATTCAGATCCGTATGTATCTTGCAAATCTCTATGTCTCCCACTTGGACTTGGTCCCAAATGGAATTGAAGCGTCTCTTGATGTGCTTGGTCCTCTTGTGAAATCTGGATTCCTTTGCCAAGGCAATTGCACCAGTATTGTCACAGAAGATCTTCATTGGTCCCGATGCACTAGGTATGACACCTAGATCGGAAATGAACTCCTTCATCCAGACTCCTTCATTTGGTGCTTCAGAAGCAGCTATGTACTCCGCTTCACATGTAGATCCCGCCACGACGCTTTGTTTAGAACTGCACCAACTTACAACTCCACCGTTTAATAAAAACACGTATCCGGTTTGCGATTTAGAATCGTCCGGATCAGTGTCAAAGCTTGCATCGACGTAACCATTTACGACTAGCTCTTTGTCACCTCCATATACGAGAAACATATCCTTAGTCCTTTTCAGGTATTTCAGGATGTTCTTGACCGTTGTCCAGTGATCCACTCCTGGATTACTTTGGTACCTTCCTGCCAAGCTTATTGCTAAGCATACGTCAGGTCTGGTACACAGCATTGCATACATGATAGAGCCTATGGCTGAAGCATAGGGAACATCTTTCATTTTCTCTCTATCTTCTGTTGTGGTCGGGCATTGAGTTTGACTCAACTTCACACCTTGTAGCACAGGCAAGAAACCTTTCTTTGCCTGATCCATTTTGAACTTTTTCAAAATTTTGTCAAGGTATGTGCTTTGTGAAAGTCCTATTAAGCGTCTTGATCTATCTCTATAGATCTTGATGCCCAATATGTAAGCATCTTCACCGAGGTCTTTCATTGAAAAACTTTTATTCAAGTATCCCTTTATGCTATCCAGAAATTCTATATCATTTCCAATTAATAATATGTCATCTACATATAAAATCAGAAATGCTACAGAGCTCCCACTCACTTTCTCGTAAATACAGGCTTCTCCAAAAGTCTGTATAAAACCATATGCTTTGATCACACTATCAAAACATTTATTCCAACTCCGAGATGCTTGCACCAGTCCATAAATGGATCGCTGGAGCTTGCATACTTTGTTTGCACCTTTTGGATCAACAAAACCTTCTGGCTGCATCATATACAACTCTTCTTCCAGAAATCCATTCAAGAATGCAGTTTTGACATCCATTTGCCAAATTTCATAATCATGAAATGCAGCAATAGCTAACATGATTCGGACAGACTTAAGCATCGCTACGGGTGAGAAAGTCTCATCGTAGTCAACCCCTTGAACTTGTCAAAAACCTTTCGCAACAAGTCGAGCTTTATAGACAGTTACATTACCATCAGCGTTAGTCTTCTTCTTAAAGATCCATTTATTCTCAATGGGTTGTCGATCATCGGGCAAGTCAACCAAAGTCCATACTTTGTTTTCATACATGGATCCCATCTCAGATTTCATGGCCTCTAGCCATTTTGCGGAATCTGGGCTCATCATCGCTTCCTCATAGTTCGTAGGTTCATCATGGTCAAGTAACATGACTTCCAGAATAGGATTACCGTACCACTCTGGTGCGGATTTTATTATGGTAGACCTACGAGGTTCAGTAGAAACTTGATCTGAAGTTTCATGATCAATATCATCAGCTTCTTCACTGATTGGTGTAGTCGTCACAGGAACCGGTTCTTGTGATGAACTACTTTCCAATAAGGGAGTAGATACTGTTATCATCAAGTTCTACTTTCCTCCCACTCACTTCTTTCGAGAGAAACTCCTTCTCTAGAAAGGATCCGATCTTAGCAACGAAAATCTTGCCTCAAATCTGTGATAGAAGGTGTACCCAATAGTCTCTTTTGGGTATCCTATGAAGATACATTTCTCCGATTTGGGTTCGAGCTTATCTGGTTGAAGTTTCTTCACATAAGCATCGCAGCCCCAAACTTTAAGAAACGACAACTTTGGTTTCTTGCCAAACCACAGTTCATAAGGTGTCGTCTTAACAGATTTTGATGGTGCCCTATTTAACGTGAATGCGGCCGTCTCTAAAGCATAATCCCAAAACGATAGCGGTAAATCAGTAAGAGACATCATAGATCGCACCATATCCAGTAAAGTATGATTATGACGTTCGGACACACCATTTCGTTGTGGTGTTCCGGGTGGCGTGAGTTGCGAAACTATTCCGCATTGTTTCAAGAGTAGACCAAACTCGTAACTCAAATATTCTCCTCCACGATCAGATCGTAGAAAATTTATTTTCTTGTTACGATGATTTTCCACTTCACTCTGAAATTCTTTGAACTTTTCAAATGTTTCAGACTTGTGTTTCATTAAGTAGATATACCCATATCTGCTCAAATCATCTGTGAAGGTGAGAAAATAACGATATCCGCCGCGAGCCTCAACAATCATTGGACCACACACATCAGTATGTATGATTTCCAACAAATCAGTTGCTCGCTCCATAGTTCCGGAGAACGGCGTTTTAGTCATCTTGCCCATAAGGCACGGTTCGCAAGTACCAAGTGATTCATAATCAAGTGATTCCAAAAGCCCATCAGTATGGAGTTTCTTCATGCGCTTTACACCGATATGACCTAAACGGCAGTGCCACAAATAAGTTGCACTATCATTATCAACTCTGCATCTTTTGGTTTCAACACTATGAATATGTGTATCACTACTATCGAGATTCAATAAAAATAGACCACTCTTCAAGGGTGCATGACCATAAAAGATATTACTCATATAAATAGAACAACCATTATTCTCTGATTTAAATGAATAACCGTCTCGCATCAAACAAGATCCAGATATAATGTTCATGCTCAACGCTGGCACCAAATAACAATTATTTAGGTCTAAAACTAATCCCGATGGTAGATGTAGAGGTAGCGTGCCGACCGCGATCACATCGACTTTGGAACCATTTCCCACGCGCATCGTCACCTCGTCCTTAGCCAATCTTCGCTTAATCCGTAGTCCCTGTTTCGAGTTGCAAATATTAGCAACAGAACCAGTATCAAATACCCAGGTGCTACTGCGAGCATTAGTAAGGTACACATCAATAACATGTATATCACATATACCTTTGTTCACTTTGCCATCCTTCTTATCCGCCAAATACTTGGGGCAGTTCCGCTTCCAGTGTCCAGTCTGCTTGCAGTAGAAGCACTCAGTTTCAGGCTTAGGTCCAGACTTGGGTTTCTTCTCTTGAGCAGCAACTTGCTTGCCGTTCTTTTTGAAGTTCCCCTTCTTCTTCCCTTTGCCCTTTTTCTTGAAACTGGTGGTCTTGTTAACCATCAACACTTGATGCTCCTTCTTGATTTCTACCTCCGCAGCTTTTAGCATTGCGAAGAGCTCGGGAATAGTCTTGTTCATCCCTTGCATATTATAGTTCATCACGAAGCTCTTGTAGCTTGGTGGCAGTGATTGGAGAATTCTGTCAATGACACTATCATCAGGAAGATTAACTCCCAGTTGAATCAAGTGATTATTATACCCAGACATTTTGAGTATGTGTTCACTGACAGAACTATTCTCCTCCATCTTGCAGCTATAGAACTTATTGGAGACTTCATATCTCTCAATCCGGGCATTTGCTTGAAATATTAACTTCAACTCCTGGAACATCTCATATGCTCCATGACGTTCAAAACGTCGTTGAAGACCCGGTTCTAAGCCGTAAAGCATGGCACACTGAACTATCGAGTAGTCATCAGCTTTGCTCTGCCAGACGTTCTTAACGTCGTCAGTTGCATCAGCAGCAGGCCTGGCACCCAGCGGTGCTTCCAGGACGTAACTTTTCTGTGCAGCAATGAGGATAATCCTCAGGTTACGGACCCAGTCCGTGTAATTGCTACCATCATCTTTCAACTTTGCTTTCTCAAGGAACGCATTAAAATTCAACGGAACAACAGCACGAGCCATCTATCTACAAACAAACATAGACAAGCAAAATACTATCAGGTACTAAGTTCATGATAAATTTAAGTTCAATTAATCATATTACTTAAGAACTCCCACTTAGACAGACATCTCTCTAGTCATCTAAGTGATCACGTGATCCAAATCAACTAAACCATGTCCGATCATCACGTGAGATGGAGTAGTTTCAATGGTGAACATCACTATGTTGATCATATCTACTATATGATTCACGCTCGACCTTTCGGTCTCCGTGTTCCGAGGCCATATCTGTATATGCTAGGCTCGTCAAGTATGACCTGAGTATTCCGCGTGTGCAACTGTTTTGCACCCGTTGTATTTGAACGTAGAGCCTATCACACCCGATCATCACGTGGTGTCTCAGCACGAAGAACTTTCGCAACGGTGCATACTCAGGGAGAACACTTCTTGATATTAGTGAGAGATCATCTTAAAATGCTACCGTCAATCAAAGCAAGATAAGATGCATAAAGGATAAACATCACATGCAATCAATATAAGTGATATGATATGGCCATCATCATCTTGTGCTTGTGATCTCCATCTTCGAAGCACCGTCGTGATCACCATCGTCACCGGCGCGACACCTTGATCTCCATCGTAGCATCGTTGTCGTTACGCCATCTATTGCTTCTACGACTATCGCTACCGCTTAGTGATAAAGTAAAGCAATTACAGGGCGTTTGCATTTCATACAATAAAGCGACAACCATATGGCTCCTGCCAGTTGCCGATAACTTCGGTTACAAAACATGATCATCTCATACAATAAAATATAGCATCACGTCTTGACCATATCACATCACAACATGCCCTGCAAAAACAAGTTAGACGTCCTCTACTTTGTTGTTGCAAATTTTACGTGGCTGCTACGGGCTTAGCAAGAACCGTTCTTACCTACGCATCAAAAACCACAACGATAGTTCGTCAAGTTGGTGCTGTTTTAACCTTCGCAAGGACCGGGCGTAGCCACACTCGATTCAGCTAAAGTGAGAGAGACAGACACCCGCCAGCCACCTTTAAGCACGAGTGCTCGTAACGGTGAAACCAGTCTCGCGTAAGCGTACGCGTAATGTCGGTCCGGGCCGCTTCATCTCACAATACCGCCGAACCAAAGTATGACATGCTGGTAAGCAGTATGACTTGTATCGCCCACAACTCACTTGTGTTCTACTCGTGCATATAACATCAACGCATAAAACCTAGGCTCGGATGCCACTGTTGGGGAACGTAGTAATTTCAAAAAATTTCCTACGCACACGCAAGATCATGGTGATGGCATAGCAACGAGAGGGGAGAGTGTTCGTCCACGTACCCTCGTAGACCGTAAGCGGAAGCGTTAGCACAACGCGGTTGATGTAGTCGTACGTCTTCACAATCCGACCGATCCAAGCACCGAACGTACGGAGCCTCCGAGTTCAGCACACGTTCAGCTCGATGACGATCTCCGGCCTCCGATCCAGCAAAGCTCCGTAGATGAGTTCCGTCAACACGATGGCGTGGCGACAATGATGATGTTCTACCGGCTCAGGGCTTCGCCTAAACTCCGCGACGATATGACCGAGGTGGAATATGGTGGAGGGGGGCACCGCACACGGCTAAGGAACGATCCGTAGATCAACTTGTGAGTCTATGGGGTGCCCCCCGCCCCCGTATATAAAGGAGCAAGGGGGGAGGCCGGCCGGCCCTTGGGACGCGCCAAGGAGGGGGGAGTCCTCCTCCTAGTGGGAGTAGGACTCCCCTTTCCTAGTCCAACTAGGAAGGAGGCAGGGGGAAGGCAAGAGGGGGAGAGGGAGAGGGAAAGAGGGGCCGCGCCCCCCTCCCCTAGTCCAATTCGGACTCCCCATGGGAGGGGGCGTGCCACCTCCTGGGCTGCTGCCCTCTCTCTCCCCTCAGGCCCACTAAGGCCCAATACTTCCCCGGGGGGTTCCGGTAACCCCTCCGGCACTCCGATTTTCTCCGAAATCACCCGGAACACTTCCGGTGTCCGAATATAGTCGTTCAATATATCAATCTTTATGTCTCGACCATTTCGAGACTCCTCGTCATGTCCGTGATCACATCCAGGACTCCGAACAAACTTCGGTACATCAAAACTTATAAACTCATAATAAAACTGTCATCGTAACGTTAAGCGTGCGGACCCTACGGGTTCGAGAACTATGTAGACATGACCTAGAACTATTCTCGGTCAATAACCAATAGCGGGACCTGGATGCCCATATTGGTTCCTACATATTCTACGAAGATCTTTACGGTCAAACCGCATAACAACATACGTTGTTCCCTTTGTCATCGGTATGTTACTTGCCCGAGATTTGATCGTCAGTATCCAATACCTAGTTCAATCTCGTTACCGGCAAGTCTCTTTACTCGTTCTGTAATGCATCATCTCGTAACCAACTCATTGGTCACATTGCTTGCAAGGCTTATAATGATGTGCATTACCGAGAGGGCCCAGAGATACCTCTCCGACGATCGGAGTGACAAAACCTAATCTCGAAATACGCCAACTCAACATGTACCTTTAGAGACACCTGTAGTACTCCTGTATAATCACCCAGTTACGTTGTGATGTTTGGTAGTACCCAAAGTGTTCCTCCGGTAAACGAGAGTTGCATAATTCTCATAGTTACAGGAACATGTATAAGTCATGAAGAAAGCAATAGCAGTATACTAAACGATCAAGTGCTAGGCTAACGGAATGGGTCATGTCAATCACATCATTCTTCTAATGATGTGATCCCACTAATCAAATGACAACACATGTCTATGGTCAGGAAACATAACCATCTTTGATCAATGAGCTAGTCAAGTAGAGGCATACTAGTGACTATATGTTTTGTCTATGTATTCACACATGTATCATGTTTCTGGTTAATACAATTCTAGCATGAATAATAAACATTTATCATGATATGAGGAAATAAATAATAACTTTATTATTGCCTCTAGGGCATATTTCCTTCACATAATCCCAGGTATAATATGTCGCCCTTCCTATGTAGGTGGCGAAGTGTCCGGTGGCTAGCCGAACTGATGGATTTGCCGAACTAAAGCGGCAACTTGACGTGGAGGATGCCGACATCGCGCTTGTCAATAAGTGGCTGGACGAGTCACAAGGTATGTGATTTCTCCGCGGACACCTGGTAAGGGAGCTTGATGCCCGTGCCTTACAACATGTATGCTTGATGCTGATGGTGCCGCTGCCATGGAGAACCTTCGGGCGGAGCTCGCCCGAACCAAGGAGCAGGCCAGAGAGAGTGATGCGGCTGCCTTAAAGGCGGCTGAAGAGCTAAAAGCCGAACAGGCTGCTCACTGCCGGAGCAAGAAGGAAATGGCTGAGATGGCCGTGGAGTTGAAGAATGCTGCCGACCACTGCAAGCTTCTTGAAAAATAAGATCGAGCGGTTCAAGAGGACCTGAAGAAGGCCACTACCGAGGCCAAGGATGCTCGCTCTGCGATGAGAGCTACGAAGGAGGAGCTACGTCAGGCCGGAGATATCGCGGCTGGAAAGCCCTTCCTGCTGCGCAGGAAGTTCACGGATCCTAAATATGCTCAGTTGGACCGGCTGTGGAGTTTGGAGGATGCTTATTTGGACTTGGCGGCAAGTGCTGCGGACGCGGCCGAACACTTCCGAGATCAAAAGGATCACGAAATGCAAAAGGTTTTTTGGTCGCAGTTCCATAATCCGGAGCGCCCTCTTCCATTAATCGATCGCTTGGCCGAATGGGCGGAGCTGAATAGGTTATCCGGACTTGCGATGAAGGATGTCGTGAGTCTTTTGTGGCCGAAAAGGCCCCAGCCGAAGAGTTATTTTGGCTTAGTGCAGCAGTTCCTTGGTGCAGTGCCGCATATCAATGCAATGAGGAGGTCGGCATGCATAGAGGGTGCACCGATGGCTCTTGCCCGTGTCAAGGCATACTGGGCAGAGATGAAGGCCACCGATGTTGCATCCCCAGATTCGGACGGAAGCCGAGTACCTGTCGAGCAATATTTGCAGGAAGTTCTGCAGGGCGCTCGTTTAATAGAGACGCAGTGCTCGAAGGATATTATGTTCGAATAACATGTATTATTGTGAAACAATGTTTCGATGAAATATAAAAGCTTTTTATACTTGTGCCTTCAAGAATTAATATACCTCTTGTGCGGCCGTTAATGTATATGTGTATATAACCTGAAAGATGGCAGTCTTCAGCTTCAGCCCCCACGCATATAATGCGGGGGTGTTTGCAAAAGGCGCATTTTCACACTTGATCCAACGTCTTGGTCCTATAAAGGAGGTGGTAGCGTAGCAAACTAGGCAACCGGACTATAATGCTTTATCACTTTCACTTAGCCATAGGAGTTTGACAGTGGGGCTACTATATAGCCCCTAGGGGCACCACGCTCACCCGAATTCGGGGCGCGTATGTGCCTGACCGGGAAACGGCCCTTCGTCAATGCGGAGGAATCCTATAGATTCTGGCGGGTCATCGAGTGGTTGACCAGTCTCACGCTATATCATGACAGTCAGTTTTCGGCTTTCTCTACTGAGGTGCTCGCCTGGACGAACCGGGGCACAATCGCAGTAGTTCTCCTGGTGCCGCGTTAGCCGATAGAGCGGAACGTAAGGCATCAAAACACAGGAGCCGGGCAAACCCAACATTTGACCAAAGACATGATTCGGAGCTGATGCATATAAGGCCTAACTCGAGACGCCGAACACTCCCTAAGGTATTCGGACTTTATGAAAACGGGCCGAACAACGCCCTTGGTAATAAGCCCCTGGTGTCCAGGTATGCGCAGAATTCTGACGTGGCCCATGCCAAAACGCCAGCCTCCTCCTCGGTTATAGCAAGAAACCGGGGGATGTGTATCAACAAGAGACAGTAAAAAAGGTTTACGTAGGGTATTAATCTGAAAAGAATCCTTCCAATGGGTTCCTAGTGCACGTCTGCGCCTGTGTCTCCGTTGTGTCGTATCCTGGACGGGTGTCGCATGGTGTTCATCTGTAAAAGAGAGGAACTTAGTTGAAAAAGATCGTGCGAAAATGTACGTTATATTAAATAAACAAAGTACGTTTCAAAAAATGAATAAAATTGAGCTTTATTGTCTCTTGTTGTATATGCATGGAGCCCCTTGTGCGGGGGTGTGCGGCTGGTAAGCCCCTGTATGTTTACGCCGGACTCGTCTAACCGTGTCCGGGGTCTGAACGACCTGTTTAGGTGCTTGGATTAGTGAAGCTAGTTTAGTGTGTGGCTGTCGAGGTAGTCACACAATCTTCCGTGCTCGAGGAACACTCGATATTTCCCTTTAAGGAGATGATGCCTCGTGGACCGGGCATTTTAAGTGTGAGCGATGCATAATGCGGTATTGCGTTAAAGCGGGCGAAAGCTTCGCGCCCCAGTAGTGCTTGACAACTACTTGTAAATGGGGCGAGGTGGAAGGTTAACTTTTCACGGCGGAAGTTGTCGGGTGAGCCGAACACAACTTCTAGCAGTAGAGAGCCCGTACAATGGGCATATGGGTCTGGCATTACCCCTTGAAAGGAAGTGTTGCTATGGCGAGCTTTGGTTGGGTCTATCCCCATTTTGCGGATTGTGTCCTGATATAGCAGGTTTAGATCACTGTCGCCATCCATTAGGACTTGTGTAAGTTGGAGTCCGTCGATTATCGGATCTAATATCAAGGCAGTCCATCCTGCATTGCGGATACTTCTAGAGTAATCCTGATGGTCGAAGGTGATTGGTTTTAACAACCAGTGGCGGGACTCCTCTGGGATAGGTCGTATGGCGCGTATCTCTATGGGCGCCGTTCTATTTTCCCTTTTGTCACGTAAAGTGAATTTACTGTTTTGACTTCTTGCGGGAAATTCTTTTGTTTTCCGGTGCTCTGCTTGTGGGGTTCGTCATCGTCCTCGCTTGGTGCGTCGAGCCCCTTGTGTTCGGCGTTGAGTTTGCTGCACTGCTTGAAGACCCAACAATCTCTGTGGGTATGATTTGCAGGCTTCCCGGGGGTACTGTGGATTTGGCATACCTTGTCCAAAATTTTGTTTAAGTTAGATAGCTCGTCCCTATTATTCTTAGGGGGCAGTTTTTTATGATCCTGCCGTGAGCTTTTGAATCTGGCGCTGACTGCCGTGCTCTTCGGGTTGTTTCCCTTAGTCCGGCGCTGGTCCTTGCTTCGTTGCAGTTTCCCGTTTCCATCCCTGACTTCGGATGTACTTGGGTCGCTGGTACTGCATCTTGCCAGCCAGCTATCCTCTCCCGCGCAAAAGTGGGTCATGAGGCTTGTTAATGCGGCCATTTTTCTTGGCTTTTCTTGGCCGAGGTGTCTGGCGAGCCATTCGTCTCGGACGTTGTGTTTGGAAGCTGCTAAGGCTTCGGCGTCCGGACAGTCGACTATTTGGTTCTTTTTAGTAAGGAATCTATTCCAGAATTTTCGGGCTGACTCTCCGGGTTGTTGAGTTATGTGACTTAAATCGTCTACATCCGGAGGTCGGACATAGGTCCCTTGAAAATTTGCCCGAAAAGCATCCTCGAGCTCTTCCCAACTTCCAATGGTGTTTTCGGGGAGGCTTTTGAGCCAATGCCGGGCTGGCCCTTTGAGCTTGAGGGGTAAGTATTTTATGGCATGGAGGTCATCTCCTCTAGCCATGTGTATGTGGAGGATGTAATCCTCAATCCAGACTCCAGAGTTTGTTGTTCCGTCATACGCCTCTATGTTTACGGGCTTGAATCCCGCTGGAAATTCATAATCTAGAAACTCGTCGGTGAAACATAGGGGATGTGCGGCACCCCTATATTTAGGTGTATCATAATATTCGGATACTTGACGTGTTGCATTGCTTACTAGAGCTTGCTTTCTTGGCCCGTAGATAGATCTAATTAGGCCATCTTTTTGATGCAAATCCGAGTGCGGATCGCATGCCGGCTTGTGTGCGGCGCCGTTTGCCGCTCTATGTTTGCCATGGGGTCGTCTATCCGACCTGGCGGTCTCTTTGTTCTTTGATTGCGGGGGCTCCACGGCCTCCTCATCAAATTCGGGCAGTAGTTTTCGCTTCGGATAGCTCTTTGTTCGGCGACTATCGCCGTATTTGTCTGTGGTGTTGAGTACTTTGCTCCATCTGATTCTGAGCGCATCTTCCGCTGTTTCGAGCTTCCGCTTCTGCTTTTTCAGGCTACGCGCAGTGGCGACGAGCCTTTTGTGGAGGTTCTTCTGCTCCAGTAACTTGTCCGGCGTGAGATCGCCCGGACTGTTATCTTTGCCGGGGACGGGTTGTTTATCCAGATTGTCCTGTTCGGACGGTTGCTCGATAGCATGTTCGTCGTCCACTGGTTCGCCCTGCTCTATGGCTGGGTCTGTATGGCTGTTGTCTTTGTCGAGGCGGGACTTTGAGCGGCGCTTACGTCGTCATTTTGACTGCTTTTCGAGGGAGTGATCCCTCGTGACGTCCCGTTGTTCCTCGCCGTCGCTTCCTTTAGGTGTGTCCACCATGTATACATCATGAGATGAGGTGGTTGTCCAGTGCCCTATAGGTGCCGGTTCATGTTTGTCTTGTACATCGTCGTCCATACCGTCGATGTCTTCGGAGTCGAAGTCGAGCACATCGTTTAAACTTTCGACAATGGCTACGAAGTGGGTGGTGGGTGGGCTTCGAATTTCTTCGTCGTCCGCATCCCAACCTTCCTGACAATAGTCCGGCCAGGGCTCTCCTGATAGAGAGAGAGACTTTAGTGAATTCAGGATGTCGCCGAAGGGCGAGTGCTGAAAGATATCCGCGGCGGTGAACTCCATGATCGGCGCCCAGTTGGATTCGACTGGCAGGAGCGCGGAAGGTTCGGAGTCCGGAGAGGAGTCCGGCACCTTAGAGTCACGAGCTTTGCAAAGGACAGGGTTGGTGTTCGGCTCAATCGCCGTAGAGATAGCAGCCCCCGAGGCGGTGTCCAGCCACCCGTCCTCAATCGGCGCAGTCGGCTCCGAGCTAAGGGTCAGAGCGGACACTGATGCAGCCTCCAGGGCACTGTCCGGCGGCAGAGCTAGATCATACCCTTCGTGACAGTGCGGCACGCTTGGCTGTGGCTCGAACCCGTCGAAGATCAAGTCTCCGTGGACGTCAGCCGTGTAGTTCAAACTTCCAAATCTGACCTGATGGCCAGGGGCGTAGCTTTCAATCTGCTCCAGATGGCCAAGCGAATTGGCCCGCAGTGCAAAGCCGCCGAATATGAAGATCTGTCCGGGGAGAAAAGTCTCACCCTGGACCGCATCCTTGTTGATGATCGGAGGAGCCATCGGGCCTAAAGATGACGACACAAAGGAACTCTCAATGAAAGCACCAATGTCGGTGTCAAAACCGGCGGATCTCGGGTAGGGGGTCCCGAACTGTGCGTCTAGGCAGATGGTAACAGGAGACAAGGGACACGATGTTTTTACCCAGGTTCGGGCCCTCTCGATGGAGGTAAAACCCTACTCCTGCTTGATTGATATTGATGATATGGGTAGTACAAGAGTAGATCTACCACGAGATCAGAGAGGCTAAACCCTAAAAGCTAGCCTATGGTATGATTGTTGTTTTTCCTACGGACTAAAACCCTCCGGTTTATATAGGCACCGAAGAGGGTTAGGGTTACACAGAGTCGGTTACAATGGTAGGAGATCTACATATCCGTATCGCCAAGCTTGCCCTCCATGCCAAGGAAAGTCCCATCCGGACACGGGACGAAGTCTTCAATCTTGTATCTTCATAGTCCAGGAGTCCGGCCAAAGGCTATAGTCCGGCCATCCGGACACCCCCTAATCCAGGACTCCCTTGGCCAGCCTCCCTCCCCTTGCTCCTTTATATATGGGGGCAGGGGGCACCCTAGAACACACAAGTTTCTCTCCCAACCGTGTGCGTTGCCCCCCTCCACAGTTACACACCACTATCATACCATCGTAGTGCTTAGGCAAAGCCCTGCGCCGGTAGCATCATCATCATCGTCGCCACACCGTTGTGCTGACGGAACTCACCCTCGTCCTCAACTGGATCAAGAGCACGAGGGACGTCATCGAGCTGAACGTGTGCTGAACGCGGAGGTGTCGTACGTACTGTACTTGATCGGTTGGATCGCGAAGAAGTTCGACTACATCAACCGCGTTATTGAAACGCTTCCGCTTTCGGTCTACGAGGGTACGTGTACACACTCTCCCCTCTCGTTGCTATGCATCACCTAGATAGATCTTGCATGATCATAGGAATTTTTTTGAAATTACTGCGTTCCCCAACAGGACCCAAACCTGAATCTGAGTGCTTCTACTGTAAGGGAAATGTCACTGTAAGTGGAACTACTCCGAATACTTGGCAGATAAGAAGGATGGCATGTTATTGATGTGTACCTTACTAGTATTCATAGTAGCCCCTGGGTATTTGATACTAGTTCAGTTGCTAAGATTAGTAACTCGAAACAGGAGTTGCGGAATAAACAGAGACTAGTTAAGGGCGAGGTGACGATGTGTGTTGGAAGTGATTCCAAGGTTGATACGATCACCATCGCACACTCCCCATGCCTTCAGGATTAATGTTGAACCTAAATAAATGTTATTTGATGTTTGCGTTGAGCATGAATATGACTGGATCATGTTTATTGCAATACAGTTATTCATTTAAGTCAGAGAATAATTGTTGTTATTTACATGAATAAAACCTTCTATGGTCATACACCCAATGTAAATGGTTTACTAAATCTCGATCATAGTGATACACATATTCATAATATTGATGCCAAAAGATGCAAAGTTGATAATGATAGTGCAACATACTTGTGGCACTGCCGTTTAGGTCATATTGGTGTAAAGCGCATGAAGAAACTCCATGCAGATGGACTTTCGGAATCACTTGATTATGAATCATTTGATACTTGCAAACCATGCCTCATGTGCAAGATGACTAAAAACTCCGTTCTCCAGAACAATGGAGCAAGCTAATGACTTACTGGAAATAATACATACCGGTGTATGCGGTCCAACGAGTGTTGAAGCACGCGGCAGGTATCTTTATTTTCTCACCTTCATAGATGATTTGAGTAGGTATGGATATATCTACTTAATGAAACACAAGTCTGAAACATTTGAAAAGTTCAAAGAATTTCAGAGTGAAGTAGAGAATCATCATAACAAGAAAATAGAATTTCTAGGATCTCATCGCGGAGGTGAATATTTGAGTTACGAGTTTGGCCTTCATTTAAAACAATGTGAAATTGTTTCACAACTCACGCCACCTAGAACACCACAGCGTAATGGTGTGTCTGAATGTCGTAACCGTACTTTATTAGACTAGATCATCGATGGCGCGCGTTGCTGCGCCCGTCTATTTTGACTCAGTTGCTAAGGTATTTATTAATTTATATACATATGTATGCTACAGTATCAAGTATTATGTTTTTCTTGTGACTTATTCTTATTGCCTTCATTTTCCAAAATATTGGTATGTAAATGAAGAGGAATACGACTGGTTAGCAAGAAACTTAGTGTGGCACTTGTTGTTATGACTGTCTATTTTTTCCATATAATAGTACAAACTCTTGCTAATACATAGTGGCATGAAATATGAAATATACAATACTAATAGATTTTTTGTCTTTTAAGAACAACATTAGTAATAGAATTTTACTATAATAAGTAGTGGTATGAAATATGAAAAATCAAATACTAAAGAGTTTTTTTTCATTTAAGAACACCAATAAATTGAAGTTTCTGGACTAAGAAACATAGCACTAATCAGTACTTCTTCTTGTATTATAGGAAAATAATAAACAAAAGACATGGAAGAGTAAATATGTCTGCTTCAGCTGTAAGACAAGTCACTATACAAAATATGCACCATGAACACATGGTGTCCACAAACAACTTTAGAACAAAATGGCATCACAAATTCCCCAACTTTGTGCACAAGGAACTCAAGATTTAAGGGCTTACTCCCTCCATCCCAAAATGTAAGACATTTTTTTTACACTATGATAGTATCAAAAAATGTCTTACATTTTGGGACGGAGGGAGTATATGATATGTAATTTTCAGAACATTTAATAATGCCATTGCAGGTTCTCATGACCTCTTTCAAGGCTGCCTATATCCTGATATTTGAAACATGATTCAAAGCCCATATTTAAATCTACATGAGAATTTCCTTAAATCAGCAAACGTTCATTTGAGAATTTCCCCAACTAAGACTATATGTGCGGCTACCAAAAGGAGCAAACCTTACCGAGTATAGGTTTCTTGATTTGCATCTCCTGCCACTCCTAGGAACTGAAATTAAGTCGGCTAATTACCCCTTTTTGGAATACACAAAATCCATTACCAGATGTGTAAAGTGATGAATGGAACACAAAGAATCCATTAGGAACTGCTTATTCTCCATGGATCAACAGCAAAGATGATAAGTATGAACTGAAGAGCTGAACTTCTTGTATATTAAAGAACCGGCATGAACCTGCCTCATGTCTTCTTTTTACCATCATGTTATCTCCAAGTATGTACCTAATTCACAAAATAGTAATCCCATATTATCCTGTATAGCAGTACAACTTGACAGTTGCCACATCAAATAGCTTAGCTATCATAGAGAGAATGTAAATTCATTCTTGCAAAGAGAGGAACATGAACAACACCTGAACATGTTTGACGGATAACTATGTTATTAACATCTGAACACGTATATGTATTCTGCTAGCAATCAGACCGGAAGAGTGTTGACTAAACAGTTTGTCAAAACACTTCAGCTATCAGCCCAAGAGGTTATATCTTAACAATTATTCCACGAAATTGAGTAAATAAAAACAGATTTTGGATGCCATAGCCATACCATCAGGAGGGTGACTGAACTGCCACTTTGCTGACTTGCACATATCCTTGACTATCTGGTGGAAATATCATACATATACAGCGTATCCGCAATGGAGCAAGCAAGGATCTACTGCAGGCTTGGCTGATCATGGGGCTTTGCCAAGCAATAGGTAATAAACAAAACAATTATCCCTAAACTGAAACTAAAGATCAGAATAAGCTGACGTGAGTCTACACTTATTCCACCCGAAATCTGGAAAACAGAACATCACATCACAAAGTAACATCACCCGCAATTAAGTTGCAAAGAGTCCCTTCGGGAATTTCAGGTCGTGGCCCTTCATTAGCAACTTCATACACCACCTATAAAACACCAATTCACAAGGTCAGTCAACAACTTTGAAGCAAAGAAGTTACCAATTTTCAAATCATTCAATCCGTCATATCTTACTACCTTGTTTGGAGAAGAAGCCGTCAAGGAATACTGAAAGTACTATTGTTTGGTGCAGTAGCAATTGACAATGTTCTGTCGATCTTACTGACCGGCAGCGGCAGTGCTTGCTTACCCATGAAGTTGCCGGAGATGTTGACTGCACAGAGGTTGGAGAAGGGCGCTATCATTGACACGACCTTAAGGCACATCCTGGAGATGTGTGCCACGGGGGAGAAGCCGTTGTCGGACTGGACGATGCTGTTGGCCTGGCGCCTGGGCGACGTCGTCCGCCGTTGTGCAACGCTTGTCCTTGGCCCTTATTACCCGATGCCTCCCCGGCCTCAATGGAAGGCGCGCGGGCCACGCAGTCGGCAACTGCAAAGTCCATGATCTGGTTGTCAACACCGTCGTCCTCCTCGTCGGCGATGCGGATTGCGGAGGTTCTCGCTGTCGATGCTGCTCGCCTACTCGATGACGCGATTGCTCAGCGAGTTGTCGACGCAGAAGGAGACCCACTGGTTTGGGGTCTACTTCAGCGGCGGCGACTCATCCCCATCGCCATCTTGTTCTTGCGGTCGGCCGGCTCCTCGTGCGTGTCCGACGTGTACCCGCTGCCGGGGGTGCCTTTGTCGCTCGGGCGAGAGGGGGACGATGTGGCTCGAGGTTGGAATGACAGTGGCGGCGGCGGCGGCGGCGGCGCACAGGCCGCTAGAAAAAGGGGAGGTCAGGAATGGCGAGGATCAGAAAGAGAGACGAAAGGAGAAGGGACGTGTTGGAAAAAAAGAGAAGGGACGTGCTCGCGGGCGTCGTGGGTTGAATGGGCTAAGGAGTAAACAGGCCCAATTAACCAGACGCTAGCGTTTCGGCCTCCGGAGCAGCAGCCCATAGCACAGCTGGGCCAGTTTCGGGAGAAATCGCTGTACAGAGGAGATCAAACGGCCAGAAACTTTCAGATCGTGAAAATGAACGGCCAAAAACTCAAATCGCTGAGAGAGCTCGCTTTAGGTTCGGCTATACTATCCTTAATATGGTGCGATCTATGATGTCTCTTACCGATTTACCACTATCATTTTGGGGTTATGCATTAGAGACAACCACATTCACGTTAAATAGGGCACTGTCTAAATCCATTGAGATGACACCGCATGAACTATGGTTTAGCAAGAAACCTAAGCTGTCGTTTCTTAAAGTTTGGGGTTGCGACACTTATGTCAAAAGACTGCAGCCTGATAAGCTCGAACCCAAATCAGAGAAGTGCGTCTTCAAAGGATACCCTAAGGAAACAATTTGTACACCTTCTACCACAGATCTGATGGCAAGACCTTTGTTGCCAAGAATGGATCCTTTCTAGAGAAGGAGTTTCTCTCGAAAGAAGTGAATGGGAGGAAAATAGAACTTGATGAGGTAAATGTACCTTCTCCCGAATTGAAAAGTGGTACATTAGAGAAAATTGTTCCCGTGATGCCTACACCAACTAGAGAGGAAGATAATGATGATGATCATGAAACTTCAGATCAAGTTACTACTAAATTTCGTAGGTCAACCAGAGCACGATCCACACCAGAGTGGTACAGTAATCATGTCCTGGAAGTCACGTTACTAGACCAAGGCAAACCTACAAACTATGAAGAAGCTATGATGAGCCCAGATTCCGACAAATGGATTGAGGCCATGAAATCTGAGATAGGATCCATGTATGAGAACAAAGTGTGGACTTTGGTGGACTTGCCCGATGATTGGCAAGCCAGAGAGAATAAATGGATCTTCAAGAGGAAGACGGACGCTAATGGTAATGTTACTATCTACAAAAGCTCGACTTGTCGCAAAAAGGTTTTGGACAAGTTCAAGGGTTGACTATGATGAGACTTTCTCACTCGTAACAATGCTTAAGTCTGTCCGAATCTTGTTAGCAATTGCCGCATTTTATGATTATGAAATCTGGTAAATGGATGTCAAAACTGGATTACTTAATTGATTTCTAAAAGAAGAGTTGTATATGATACAACCAGAAGGTTTTGTCGATCCTAAAAGTGCTAACAAAGTGTGCAGGCTCCAGCAATCCATCTATGGACTGGTGCAAGCATCTCGGAGTTGGAATGTACGTTTTGATGAGGTGATCAAAGCATATGGTTTTATACAGACTTATGGTGAAGCTCGTATTTACGAAAAAATGAGTGGGAGCACTACAACATTTCTGATAAGTATATGTGGATAACATATTGTTGATCGGAAATTATGTAGAATTTCTGAATAGCATAAAAGGATATTTGAATAAGAATTTTTTTCAAAGAAAATACCTCGGTGAAGCTGCTTACATATTGGGCATCAAGATCTATAGAGATAGATCAAGACGCATGATAAGACTTTCAATGAGTATATACCTTCATAAGATTTTGAAGGAGTTCAGAATGGATCGGTCAAAGAAGGAGTTCTTGCCTGAGTTGTAAGGTTGAGTAAGACTCAAAGTCCGACCACGACATAAAAATAGAGAGAGAATGAAAGGCATTCCCTATGCCTCAACCATAGGTTCTATAAAGCATGCCATGATGTGTACCAGGCCAAATGTGTGCCTTGCCACATGTCTAGCAAGGGGGGTACAAGAGTGATCAAGGACTGATCACTAGACATCAGTCAAAATTATCCTTAGAGGAATAAGGAAATGTTTCTCGATTATGGAGGTGATAAAGAGTTCGTCGTAAAGGGTTACATTGATGCAAGCTTTGACACTAATCCAGATGACTCTAAGTATCAATCTGGATGTGTATTGAACATAGGAGCAATTAGCTAGAGTAGCTCTATGCAGAGCATTGCAGACATAGAAATTTGCAAAGTACACACGGACCTGAATATTGCAGCCCCATTGACTAAAACCTCTCTCACAAGCAAAACATGATCATACCTTAGAACTCTTTGAGTGTTAATCACATAACAATGTGAACTAGATTATTGACTCTAGTAAACTCTTTGGGTGTTAATCACATGACGATGTGAACTAGATTATTAACTCTAGCACAAGTGGGAGAGTGAAGGAAATATGCCCTAGAGGCAATAATAAAGTTGTTATTTTATATTTCCTTATTCATGATAAATATTTATTATTCATGCTAGAATTGTATTGATCGGAAACTTAAATACATGTGTGAATACATAAACAAATACCGTGTCCCTAGTAAGCCTCTACTAGACTAGCTCGTTGATCAAAGATGGTTAAGGTTTCCTAACCATAGACATGAGTTGTCATTATCAGTTGTCATTTGATAATGGGACATCATTAGGAGAATGATGTGATGGACAAGACCCATCCGTTAGCTTAGCATAATGATTGTTCAGTTTTATTACTATTGCTTTCTTCATGTCAAATACATATTCCTTCGACCGAGATTATGCAACTACCGGATACCGGAGGAATACCTTGTGTGCTATCAAATGTCACAACATAACTGGGTGATCATAAAGATGCTCTACAGGTATCTCCGAAGGTGTTTTGTTGGGTTTTCACAAATCGAGATTATGATTTGTCACTCCGAGTATCGGAGAGGTATCTCTGGGCCCTCTCGGTAATACACATCATAAGCTTGCAAGCAAATGACTAAGGAGTTAGTCACAAGATGATGTATTATGAAACTAGTAAAGAGACTTGCCGGTAACGAGATTGAACTAGGTATGAAGATACCAACGATCGAATCTCGAGCAAGTAACATACCGATGGACGAAGGGAATTACGTATGTTGTCATAATGGTTCGACTGATAAAGATATTCATAGAATATGTAGGAGACAATATGGGCATCCAGTTTCCGCTATTGGTTATTGACCGGAGAGGTGTCTCGGTCATGTCCACATAGTTCTCGAACCCGTAGGGTCCGCACGCTTAACGTTCGTTGACGATATAGTGTTATATGAGTTATATGTTTTGGTGACTGAATGTTGTTCGGAGTCTCAGATGGGATCATGGACATGAAGATGAGTCTCAAAATGGTCGAGAGGTAAAGATTGATATATATGACGATGGTATTTGGACACCGGAAGTGTTTCGGGATGTGCCGGGAAGGTATCAGGTCACCGGAAGGGGTTCCGGGCACCCCATCGTCAAGATATGGCCTTTTTGGGCCAAAGGAGGGGATAGACCAGCCCACAAAGGGGCTGGTGCGCCCCCTCACTTGTTTGGCCAGCCCTAGGGAAGGAAAGGGGGAGGGCTAGCCCCTCATGCCTTTCCCTCTCATGGGAGAAAGGAAAGGGGGGGTGCCACCCTCCCCCGCCTTTCCCCGCACTCCAAATAAGGAAAGGGGGGCGCGGCTTGGGAGGGACCCCAAGTAGGATTCCTCCTATTTGGGCGCCTCTTTTGGCTGCTTCTCCCTCCCTCCCACCTATATATATGTGGGAGGGGGCGCCTAGCACACGACAGACAATTGCCTAGCCGTGTGCGGCGTCCCCCTCCATCGCTTACACCCTCGATCATATTTTTGCAGTGCTTAGGCGAAGCCCTGCAGAGATCACTTTACCATCACCGTCACCACGCCGTCGTGCTGTCAAAACTCATTTACTACCTCGCCGTCTTGCTGGATCAAGAAGGCAGAGGACGTCACTGAGCTGAACGTGTGCAGAACGCGGAGGTGTCGTACGTTCGGTACTTGATCAGTTGGAGCGCGAAGAAGTTCGACTACATCAACCACGTTGTTAAACGCTTCCGCTTACTGTCTGCGAGAGTACGTAGACACACTCTCCCCCTTCGTTGCTATGCATCTCCATGGATAGATCTTGCGTGTGCGTAGATTTTTTTTTCCATGCAATGTTTCCCAACAAGAAGGTTTTCAAGAGGATGGGGGAGGTGGGGTTTTATAGCAAGGACAACCGCCCTTAGCTAGGTGTGAAAATGTTTACAAAAGTAAGCAGGTTTGCATGGCTTACTTCAGGGGAATAAGCAGTCAACTTTGGGGGTTGTCGGAGAGCTCCTCGGAAATTCGCGAAGCCTTGACAGCCTGGACACCTTCCACGAGAATGACTACAGCTTTTGACTCACAACTCGAAATGATGTGAGGTTTTTTGCATTGGAAAGATAATTTGATGGAGCTTTTAGTGATATGTCCCTGTGGCTCCGTATCTCCACCACATGGGTGTCGCACAACGAAACATCGTGGTAAAAACTGACAACATCAACTCCACTTGAAACTTGTTCCTCCAAACCGGTTGCTTCAAGAGCTGAGACCTTGTTGGATTTCTTCCATGAAATTAGGGATGGCAGTTTTGCCCACGGGTATGGGTACCTGATGGTACCCTACCCGAAAACAACGGGTACATGTAAGACTTGGAGAGATTTTGTACTCATGGCTAATGGGTATCCATGCCCGCAAAATATATGGGTAGGATATGGGTACGAAATTCCGCTCATTAGTAACCCAATAGATACCCAAAAAAATTAATAAATGAAAGTAACTCCTATGTCATATGGGGTCATCATCCAACTCCTATGGCCCACTAGAAGTCTCGATTCCTCAAATCGGCCATAACTCATAGGCCCATAATCACCTGCTCGCCACTCCTCATGCGTCCTATGTGACTCGTTGAAAAGATGAAATCTCGACTCTTTGTTACCAGACTGCTATCCATTGCTCGATCCAATAATTACCCGTTCCCACCACGACCTCCCATTGTGTCGGGCTTCCACCAACCACCGCTCATACTCCCTTGATGCCTCCAAGAGTCCACCCACCATCGCAGCCCATGCCAGTGCTATACTACTTGCCGGTGTCAAAATCGGCGAACCTCGGGGTAGGGGGTCCCGAGTCGTGGATCTCTGATGGATGGTAACAAGAACAGAGAGACGATATTTTACCCAGGTTCGGGCCCTTTTGATGGAGGTAAAACCCTACGTCCTGCTCTTGTTTATATTAATGGAGATGTATCGAATACAGAGTTGATCTACCTCGAGATCGTAATGTGTGGTCTAACTCCATGGCTAGGTGAATGATATTCTGTTGATGTCCCCTCTACGGTCTAAACCCTTTGGCTTATATACACGTCGGGGATGGTATCTAGGGTTTACAAGGTCGGTATCCACGAGCAAGGTGGCAAGAAAGATCTTGGAGTATACGTCAACTCTTAGGTGGAGGTGTTATTGATCATGCCTCTTGTACACGGCCTCCAGAGTCCATCTCGATCACGAATGAGGCCCATCGGCCCAACCCAAGGAGCATGTGCCGACTAGGTTAGCACCCCCTAATTCAGGACACCGTCACTACTCGTTCATGATCACTTGAATTTTAAACTCACTCCTCTACATTTCTTAATATATATACCCACCGGATGCCCATTGGGTATAGGATACCCGATGGGTATGGGCATGGGTGCCAATTTCTGCTGATGGGTATTGAAGTGGTGGGTATAAACAAATTCCGTGGGTATGGGTTTGGGCAGAAGAAGGTTGTACCCGCCCATACCCTACCCATTGCCATCCCTGCATGCAATACCTAAGTTCAACCGAAAACAATGGTGATGAAAGCATAGTTGTGTCATCAAGGTTACAAGGTAAAACTTAAGTTAGCGTTCACCTGGTCACTTATCAGTTTGGCGTGACTTCTTGTAATTGGGCCTATAATCACTGGAGACTTGTCGATGGTTGCGATGTCCTCATCACCTGCTACAATCACAACTCTGGACTAATCTTTGTACTCAAAGAAAATTTCAAACTCATAAATGTAGAATTACTTCTGGAATCCACTAAAGCCACTGCTTGTTTGCCTCCAACATGTACTAATACAAACAAAGTGCTACTCTAGTAGTACTCATGGCTTGCAAAGAAATTTGCATGCAATTTTCATCAGTATTTGGTTGCTCCGGCTGCTTTGTTTCAGTCACTTCTTCTTGCTCATTCGGTAATTTTGTTGGCTACTCTCTAGTTAGCATATTTATGATTGGAGCTTGCTTGCACTTATGCCCATGAAACCACACATCAGCACATATCCAACACTTCCCGGTCTCTCTGGCTCTCTGAATGGCAGGTGGGTGCCTAACCGATGTTCCCTTTATCATTAATCAAACCCTGAGGATTATAAGACCGAAGTACCTGCTTTTGTATAACGGATGTTAATGGAGAATAAGGTTTCCTTGCAGGAGTGGCTTGCTTAATGTCAAATAGCCAGCCAATAAGCATCTATAGAGTTTGTGTTTTTAAAGGCCTCAACCAAAACTTGATAGTTGCTCCCATTCCATTAACACATCACTTTACAAACCACATTTCTGAAAGATTTGGGTTTTCTTCTTGGACCTCAGTCATCAGATCCTCAAATTGATCAGTGTATTCAACAATGGAGAGATTATCCTGATGAAAAGCATTGAATCTGCCCACTAAATCGTAATTATTGGATGCTCAAAAATAATGTAGTATTTCTGCACAAAATTGAAAAGACTAGGTGATTCTCAAGAAATACTTTGTACTCGGGTGGTGCCCCTGTCATTTTGAAATATTTTCCATCCTGTCTAATCCACCCAGATGGATTTGACCCATCAAAGTTGGGAAATTCCATCCTTGGACCCAAATGGATTTGACCCCTTTAACTCTCAACCATCTTTGCACCGTTGTCGTGGTCGTGGGGGATCTCCCACCACTAATTAGCCTTCTCGACCCCCACCACCACGTCACCTCTATATAGACATTGCGCATGGTGTTATTGTTGGGGAACGTAGTAATTTCAAAAAAATTCCTACGCACACGCAAGATCATGGTGATGGCATAGCAACGAGAGGGGAGAGTGTTGTCCACGTCCCCTCGTAGACCGTAAGCGGAAGCATTATGACAACTCGGTTGATGTAGTCGTACGTCTTCACGATCCGACCGATCCAAGCACCGAACGTACGGCACCTCCGAGTTCAGCACACGTTCAGCTTGATGACGATCCCCGGGCTCCGATCCAGCAAACCTTCGGGGATGAGTTCCGTCAGCACGACGGCATGGTGACGATGATGATGTTCTACCGGTGCAGGGCTTCGCCTAAACTCCGCGATGATATGACCGAGGTGGAATATGGTGGAGGGGGGCACCGCACACGGCTAAGGAACGATCCGTAGATCAACTTGTGTTTTCTAGGGTGCCCCCCCCCCCCGCCCCCGTATATAAAGGAGCAAGGGGGGAGGCCGGCCTGCCCTAGAGGGCGCGCCAGGAGGAGGAGTCCTCCTCCTAGTAGGAGTAGGACTCCCCCTTTCCTACTCCTACTAGGAGGGGGAAAGGAAGGGGGAGAGGGAGAAGGAAAGAGGGGGGCGCCGCCCCCCTCCTAGTCCATTTCGGACCAAAGGGGGAGGGGGCGTGCGGCCCATGCTGGCCGCCCCTCTCTCTTTCCACTAAGGCCCATGTGGCCCATTATCTCTCCCGGGGGGTTCCGGTAACCCTCCGGCACTCCGGTTTTCTCCGAAAACGTCCGAAACACTTCCGGTGTCCGAATATAGTCGTCCAATATATCAATCTTTATGTCTCAACCATTTCGAGACTCCTCGTCATGTCCGTGATCACATTCGAGACTCCGAACAAACTTCGGTACATCAAAACTTATAAACTCATAATAAAATTGTCATCGTAATGTTAAGCGTGCGGACCCTACGGGTTCGAGAACTATGTAGATATGACCTAGAACTATTCTCGGTCAATAACCAATAGCGGAACCTGGATGCCCATATTGATTACTACATATTCTACGAAGATCTTTATCGGTCAAACCGCATAACAACATACGTTGTTCCCTTTGTCATCGGTATGTTACTTGCCCGAGATTCGATCGTCGGTATCCAATACCTAGTTCAATCTCGTTCCCGGCAAGTCTCTTTACTCGTTATGTAATGCATCATTCCGTAACTAACTCATTAGTTACATTGCTTGCAAGGCTTATCGTGATGTGCATTACCGAGAGGGCCCAGAGATACCTCTTCGATAATCGGAGTGACAAAACCTAATCTCGAAATACGCCAACTCAACATGTACCTTTGGAGACACCTGTAGTACTCCTTTATAATCACCCAGTTACGTTGTGACGTTTGGTAGCACCCAAAGTGTTCCTCCGGTAAACGGGATTTGCATAATCTCATAGTTATAGGAACATGTATAAGTCATGAAGAAAGCAATAGCAATATACTAAACGATCAAGTGCTAGGCTAACGGAATGGGTCATGTCAATCACATCATTCTCCTAATGATGTGATCCCATTAATCAAATGACAACACATGTCTATGGTTAGGAAACATAACCATCTTTGATTAATAAGCTAGTCAAGTAGAGGCATACTAGTGACGTTATGTTTGTCTATGTATTCACACATGTATTATGTTTCCAGTTAATACAATTCTAGCATGAATAATAAACATTTATCATGATATGAGGAAATAAATAATAACTTTATTATTGCCTCTAGGGCATATTTCCTTCAGTCTCCCACTTGCACTAGAGTCAATAATCTAGATTACATAGTAATGATTCTAACACCCATGGAGTCTTGGTGCTGATCATGTTTTGCTCGTGAGAGAGGCTTAGTCAACGGGTCTGCAACATTCAGATCCATATGTATCTTGCAAATCTCTATGTCTCCTACTTGGACTTGGTCCCGAATGGAATTGAAGCGTCTCTTGATGTGCTTGGTGCTCTTGTGAAATCTGGATTCCTTTGCCAAGGCAATTGCACCAGTATTGTCACAGAAGATCTTCATTGGTCCCGATGCACTAGGTATGACACCTAGATCGGAAATGAACTCCTTCATCCAGACTCCTTCATTTGCTGCTTCCGAAGCAGCTATGTACTCCACTTCACATGTAGATCCCGCCACGACGCTTTGTTTAGAACTGCACCAACTTACAGCTCCACCGTTTAATAAAAACACGTATCCGGTTTGCGATTTAGAATCATCCGGATCAGTGTCAAAGCTTGCATCGACGTAACCATTTACGACTAGCTCTTTGTCACCTCCATATACGAGAAACATATCCTTAGTCCTTTTCAGGTATTTCAGGATGTTCTTGACCGCTGTCCAGTGATCCACTCCTGGATTACTTTGGTACCTTCCTGCCAAGCTTATTGCTAAGCATACGTCAGGTCTTGTACACAGCATTGCATACATGATAGAGCCTATGGCTGAAGCATAGGGAACATCTTTCATTTTCTCTCTATCTTCTGTTGTGGTCGGGCATTGAGTTTGACTCAACTTCACACCTTGTAGCACGGGCAAGAACCCTTTCTTTGCCTGATCCATTTTGAACTTTTTCAAAATTTTATCAAGGTATGTGCTTTGTGAAAGTCCTATTAAGCGTCTTGATCTATCTCTATAAATCTTGATGCCCAATATGTAAGCAGCTTCACCGAGGTCTTTCATTGAAAAACTTTTATTCAAGTATCCCTTTATGCTATCCAGAAATTCTATATCATTTCCAATTAATAATATGTCATCTACATATAATATCAGAAATGCTACAGAGCTCCCACTCACTTTCTTGTAAATACAGGCTTCTCCAAAAGTCTGTATAAAACCATATGCTTTGATCACACTATCAAAGCGTTTATTCCAACTCCGAGATGCTGGCACCAGTCCATAAATGGATCGCTAGTGCTTGCACACTTTGTTAGCACCTTTTGGATCAACAAAACCTTCTGGCTGCATCATATACAACTCTTCTTCCAGAAATCCATTCAAGAATGCAGTTATGACATCCATTTGCCAAATTTCAATAGTCATGAAATGCAGCAATAGCTAACATGATTCGGACAGACTTAAGCATCGCTACAGGTGAGAAAGTCTCATCGTAGTCAACCCCTTGAACTTGTCGAAAACCTTTCGCAACAAGTCGAGCTTTATAGATAGTTACATTACCATCAGCGTCAGTCTTCTTCTTAAAGATCCATTTATTCTCAATGGCTTGCCGATCATCGGGCAAGTCAACGAAAGTCCATACTTTGTTCTCATACATGGATCCCATCTCAGATTTCATGGCCTCTAGCCATTTTGCGGAATCTGGGCTCATCATCGCTTCCTCATAGTTCGTAGGTTCATCATGGTCAAGTAACATGACTTCCAGAATAGGATTACCGTACCACTCTGGTGCGTATCTTACTCTGGTGGACCTACGAGGTTCAGTAGAAACTGTTGGGGAACGTAGCAGAAATTCAAAATTTTCCTATGTGTCACCAAGATCTATCTATGGAGAGACCAGCAACGAGTAGAAAGAGAGTGCATCTACATACCCTTGTAGATCGCTAAGCGGAAGCGTTCAAGTGAACGGGGTTGATGGAGTCGTACTCGTCGTGATTCAAATCACCGATGATCCTAGTGCCGAACGGACGGCACCTCCGCGTTCAACACACGTATAGCCCGGTGACGTCTCCCACGCCTTGATCCAGCAAGGAGAGAGGGACAGGTTGAGAAAGACTCCATCCAACAGCAGCACAACGGCGTGGTGGTGCTGGAGGAGCGTGGCAATCCAGCAGGGCTTCGCCAAGCACCATGGGAGAGGAGGAGTAGGGAGAGAGGTAGGGCTGTGCCAGAACTTCGTGTATAGCTCCCATGCGCCTCCCCACTATATATAGGGGTGGAGGGGCTGGTTTCTTGCCCTCCAAGTCCATTGGGGCGTTGGCCAAGGTGGGAGGAAAGAAATCTCATTATTTCCTTCCCCACCGATTGTTATCCCCCCTTTTTAGGGATCTTGATCTTATCCCTTCGGGATATGATCTTATTCCTTCTAAGGGGGGATCTTGGTGCGCCTTGACCAGGGGTGTGGGGCCTTGCCCCCACTACCCACGTCCATGTGGGTCCCCCCATGCAGGTGGGCCCCACTCCGGAACCTTCTAGAACCTTCCCGGTACAATACCGAAAAATCCCGAACATTTTCCGGTGGCCAAAATAGGACTTCCCATATATAAATCTTTACCTCCGGACCATTCCGGAACTCCTCGTGACGTCCGGGATCTCATCCGGGACTCCGAACAACATTCGGTAACCACATACAAACTTCCTTTATAACCCTAGCGTCATCGAACCTTAAGTGTGTAGACCCTACGGGTTCGGGAGACATGTAGACATGACCGAGACGTTCTCCGGTCAATAACCAACAGCGGGATCTGGATACCCATGATGGCTCCCACATGTTCCACGATGATCTCATCGGATGAACCACGATGTCAAGGACTTAATCAATCCCGTATTCAATTCCCTTTGTCTATCGGTATGTTACTTGCCCGAGATTCGATCGTCGGTATCCAATACCTTGTTCAATCTCGTTACCGGCAAGTCACTTTACTCGTTCCGTAACACATCATCCCGTGATCAACTCCTTGGTCACATTGCGCATATGATGATGTCCTACCGAGTGGGCCCAGAGATACCTCTCCGTTTACACGGAGTGACAAATCCCAGTCTCGATCCGCATAAAACAATAGATACTTTCGGAGATACCTGTAGTGCACCTTTATAGTCACCCAGTTACGTTGTGACGTTTGATACACCCAAAGCACTCCTACGGTATCCAGGAGTTACACGCTCTCATGGTCGAAGGAAGAGATACTTGACATTGGCAAAGCTCTAGCAAATGAACTACACGATCTTTTGTGCTAGTCTTAGGATTGGGTCTTGTCCATCACATCATTCTCCTAATGATGTGATCCCGTTATCAACGACATCCAATGTCCATAGCCAGGAAACCATGACTATCTGTTGATCACAACGAGCTAGTCAACTAGAGGCTCACTAGGGACATATTGTGGTCTATGTATTCACACGTGTATTACGATTTCCGGATAATACAGTTATAGCATGAATAAAAGACAATTATCATGAACAAGGAAATATAATAATAATACTTTTATTATTGCCTCTAGGGCATATTTCCAACAGTCTCCCACTTGCACTAGAGTCAATAATCTAGTTCACATCGCCATGTGATTAACACTCACAGGTCACATCGCCATGTGACTAATACCCAAGAGTTTACTAGAGTCAGTAGTCTAGTTCACATCACTATGTGATTAACACTCAATGAGTTTTATGTTTGATCATGTTGCTTGTGAGAGAGGTTTTAGTCAACGGGTCTGAACCTTTCAGATCCGTGTGTGCTTTACAAATCTCTATGTCATCTCCTAGATGCAGCTACCACGCTCTATTTGGAGCTATTCCAAACAACTGTTCTACTTGGAGCTATTCTAAATTATTGCTCCATTATATGTATCCGGTCTCTCTACTCAGAGCTATCCGGATAGGTGTCAAGCTTGCATCGTCGTAACCTTTACGACGAACTCTTTTACCACCTCCATAATCGAGAAAATTCCTTAGTCCACTAGTTACTAAGGATAACTTTGACCGCTGTCCTGTGAGCCATTCTTGGATCACTCTTGTACCCCTTGACTGACTCATGGCAAGGCACACTTCAGGTGCGGTACACAGCATAGCATACTGAAGAGCCTACGTCTTAAGCATAGGGGACGACCTTCGTCCTTTCTCTCTATTCTGCCGTGGTCGAGCTTTAAGTCTTAACTTCGTACCTTACAACTCAGGCAAGAACTCCTTCTTTGACTGGTCCATCTTGAACACCTTCAAGATCATGTCAAGGTATGTGCTCATTTGAAAGTATTATTAAGCATTTTGATCTATCCTTATAGATCTTGATGCTCAATGTTCAAGTAGCTTAATCCAGGCTTTCCATTGAAAAACACTTTCAAAATAACCCTATATGCTTTCCAGAAATTCTACGTCATTTCTGATCAACAATATGTCAACAACATATACTCATCAGAAATTCTATAGTGCTCCCACTCACTTCTTTGGAAATACAAGTTTCTCATAAACTTTGTACAAACCCAAAATTTTTGATCATCATCAAAGCATACATTCCAACTCCGAGATGCTCACTCCAGTCCTTAGAAGGATTGCTGGAGCTTTGCATACTTATTAGCATCTTTCGGGATTGACAAAACCTTCCGGTTGTATCACATACAACCTTTCCTCATTAAAATCGTCGAGGAAACAATGTTTTGACATCCTATCTGCAAGATTTCATAAATAATGCAGTAATCGCTAATATAATTCCAACAGACTCTTAGCATCGCTACGAGTGAGAAAATCTCATCGTAGTCAACTCCTTGAACTTGTCGGAAAACATCTTAACGACAAGTCGAGCTTTCTTAATGGTGACATTTACCATCATTGTCCGTCTTCCTTTTGAAATCCATCTGTACTCATTAGCCTTACGACCATCGAGCCGTTCTGCCAAAGTCTACACTTTGTTTTCATACATGGATCCTCTCTCGGATTTTATGGCCTCAAGCCATTTATCGGAATCCGGGCCCACCATCGCTTCTCCATAGCTCGTAGGTTCATTGTTGTCTAGCAACATGACCTTCAAGACAGGATTACGTACCACTCTGAAGTAGTACGCATCCTTGTCATCCTACGAGGTTTGGGAGTGACTTGATCCGAAGTTTCATGATCAATATCATAAGCTTCCACTTCAATTGGTGTAGGTGCCACAGGAACAACTCCCTGTGCCCTGTCACACACTAGTTGAAGAGACGGTTCAATAACCTCATCAAGTCTCCACCATCCTCCCACTCAATTCTTTCGAGAGAAACTTTTCCTCGAGAAAGGACCCGATTCTAGAAACAATCCATATTGCTTTCGGATCTGAATTAGGAGGTATACCCAACTGTTTTGGGTTTCCTATGAAGATGCATTTTATCCGCTTTGGGTTCGAGCTTATCAACCTGAAACTTTTTCATATAAGCGTCGCAGCCCCAAACTTTTAAGAAACGACAACTTAGGTTTCTCTAAACCATAATTCATACGGTGTCATCTCATCGGAATTACGTGGTGCCCTATTTAAAGTGAATGTGGTTGTCTCTAATGCCTAACCCATGAACGATAGTGGTAATTCGATAAGAGACATCATGGTACGCACCATATCCAATAGGGTGCAACTATGATGTTCGGACACACCATCACATTATGGTGTTCCAGGCGGTATTAATTGCGAAACAATTTCCACAATGTCTTAATTGTGTGCCAAAACTCGTAACTCAGATATTCATCTCTATGATCATATCATAGACATTTTATCCTCTTGTCACAATGATCTGCTACTTCACTCTGAAATTACTTGAACCATTCAATAATTCAGACTTGTGTTTCATCAAGTAAATATACTCAACATTTACTCGAATCATCTGTGAAGTAAGAACATAATGATATTCACTGCATGCCTCAGCACTCATTCGACTGCACACATCAAAATGTGTTACTTCCAACAAGTTGCTATCTTGTTCCATCTTACTGAAAATGAGGCTTTTCAGTCATCTTGCCCATGTGGTATGATTTGCATATCTCAAGTGATTCAAAATCAAGTGAGTCCGAACGATCCATTTGCATGGAGTTTCTTCATGCATATACACCAATAGACATGGTTCGCATGTCTCAAACTTTTCAAAAACGAGTGAGTCCAAAGATCCATCAACATGGAGCTTCTTCATGCGTTTTATACCATTATGACTTACATGGCAGTGCCACAAGTAAGTGGTACTATCATTACTATCTTATATCTTTTGGCATGAAAATGTGTATCACTACGACCGAGATTCAATAAACCATTCCTTTAGGTGCAAGACCATTGAAGGTATTATTCAAAAATAGAGTAACCATTATTCTCCTTAAATGAATAACCGTATTGCGATAGACATAATCCAATCATGTCTATGCTCAACGCAAACACCAATCTCGGTGGTAGAGGGAGCGTGCGATGCTTGATCATATCAACCTTGGAAACACTTCCAACATATATCGTCAGCTCACCTTTAGCTAGTCTCCGTTTATTCCGTAGCTTTTATTTCGAGTTACTAACACTTAGCAACCGAACCGGTATCCAATACCCTGGTGCTACTAGGAGTACTAGTAAAGTACACATTAACATAATGTATATCCAATATACTTCTATCGACCTTGCCAGCCTTCTCATCTACCAAGTATCTAGGGTAATGCTGCTCCAGTGGTTGTTCCCCTTATTACAGAAGCACTTAGTCTCGGGTTTGGGTTCAACCTTGGGTTTCTTCACTAGAGCAGCAGCTGAATTGCCGTTTCATGAAGTATCCCTTTGTTCCCTTGCCCTTCTTGAAACTAGTGGTTTCACCAACCATCAACAATTGATGCTCCTTCTTGATTTCTACTTTCGCGGTGTCAAACATCATGAATATTTCAAGGATCATCATATCTATCCCTGATATGTTATAGTTAATCACGAAGCTCTAGCAGCTTGGTGGCAATGACTTTGGGGAAACATCACTATCTCATCTGGAGGATCAACTCCCACTCGATTCAAGTGATTGTTGTGCTCAGACAATCTGAGCACAAGCTCAACGATTGAGCTTTTCTCCCTTAGTTTGCAGGCTAAGAAAATCGTCGGAGGTCTTATACCTCTTGACGTGGGCACGAGCCTGAAATCCCAATTTCAGCCCTCGAAACATCTCATATGTTCCGCGACGTTTCGAAAACGTCTTTGGTGCCTCTACTTAAACCATTTAATTGAACTATCACGTAGTTATCAAAACGTGTATGTCCGATGTTCGCAACATCGACAAACGACGTTGGGGTTCAGCACACTGAGCGGTGCATTAAGGACATAAGCTTTCTACTGATCGCATAATCGCTACTATCAACTTTCAACTATATTTTCTCTAGGAACATATCTAAACAGTGGAACTAAAGCGCGAGCTTACGACATAATTTGCAAAAGGTCTTTTGACTATGTTCAGGATAATTAAGTTCATCTTATGAACTCCCACTTAGATAGACATCCCTCTGGTCATCTAAGTGATCACATGATCCGAGTCAACTAGGCCGTGTCCGATCATCACGTGAGACGGACTAGTCATCATCGGTGAACATCTTCATGTTGATCGTATCTACCATACGACTCATGCTCGACCTTTCGGTCTCCGTGTTCCGAGGCCATGTCTGCACATGCTAGGCTCGTCAAGTTAACCCTAAGTGTTTTCGCTGTGTAAAACTGTCTTACACCCGTTGTATGTGAACGTAAGAATCCATCACACCCGATCATCACGTGGTGCTTAGAAGCGACGAACTGTAGCAACGGTGCACAGTTAGGGGAGAACACTTCTTGAAATTTTGTAAGGGATCATCTTATTTACTACCGTCGTCCTAAGCAAACAAGATGCATAAACATGATAAACATCACATGCAATCAAATAGTGACATGATATGGCCAATATCATTTTGCTCCTTTTGATCTTCATCTTCGGGGCTCCATGATCATCATCGTCACCGGCACGACACCATGATCTCCATCATCATGATCTCCATCATCGTGTCTTCATGAAGTTGTCACGCCAACGACTACTTCTACTTCTATGACTAACGCGTTTAGCAATAAAGTAAAGTAGTTTACATGGCGTTCTTCAATGACACGCAGGTCATACAATAAATAAAGACAACTCCTATGGCTCCTGCCGGTTGTCATACTCATCGACATGCAAGTCGTGAATCCTATTACAAGAACATGATCAATCTCATACATCACATATCATTCATCACATTCTTCTTGGCCATATCACATCACATAGCATACCCTGCAAAAACAAGTTAGACGTCCTCTAATTGTTGTTGCATGTTTTACGTGGCTGCTATGGGTTTCTAGCAAGAACGTTTCTTACCTACGCAAGACCACAACGTGATATGCCAATTGCTATTTACCCTTCATAAGGACCCTTTTCATCGAATCCGTTCCGACTAAAGTGGGAGAGACTGGCACCCGCTAGCCACCTTATGCACCAAGTGCATGTCAATCGGTGGAACCTGTCTCACGTAAGAGTACGTGTAAGGTCGGTCCGGGCCGCTTCATCCCACAATACCGTCGAAACAAGATTGGACTAGTAACGGTAAGCATATTGAACAACATCAACGCCCACAACTACTTTGTGTTCTACTCGTGCAAAGAATCTACGCAATAGACCTAGCTCATGATGCCACTGTTGGGGAACGTAGCAGAAATTCAAAATTTTCCTACGTGTCACCAAGATCTATCTATGGAGAGACCAGCAACGAGTAGAAAGAGAGTGCATCTACATACCCTTGTAGATCGCTAAGCGGAAGCGTTCAAGTGAACGGGGTTGATGGAGTCGTACTCGTCGTGATTCAAATCACCGATGATCCTAGTGCCGAACGGACGGCACCTCCGCGTTCAACACACGTACAGCCCGGTGACGTCTCCCACGCCTTGATCCAGCAAGGAGAGAGGGAGAGGTTGAGGAAGACTCCATCCAACAGCAGCACAACGGCGTGGTGGTGGTGGAGGAGCGTGGCAATCCAGCAGGGCTTCGCCAAGCACCATGGGAGAGGAGGAGTAGGGAGAGAGGTAGGGCTGTGCCAGAACTTCGTGTATAGCTCCCATGCGCCTCCCCACTATATATAGGGGTGGAGGGGCTGGTTTCTTGCCCTCCAAGTCCATTGGGGCGTTGGCCAAGGTGGGAGGAAAGAAATCTCATTATTTCCTTCCCCACCGATTGTTATCCCCCCTTTTTAGGGATCTTGATCTTATCCCTTCGGGATATGATCTTATTCCTTCTAAGGGGGGATCTTGGTGCGCCTTGACCAGGGGTGTGGGGCCTTGCCCCCACTACCCACGTCCATGTGGGTCCCCCCATGCAGGTGGGCCCCACTCCGGAACCTTCTAGAACCTTCCCGGTACAATACCGAAAAATCCCGAACATTTTCCGGTGGCCAAAATAGGACTTCCCATATATAAATCTTTACCTCCGGACCATTCCGGAACTCCTCGTGACGTCCGGGATCTCATCCGGGACTCCGAACAACATTCGGTAACCACATACAAACTTCCTTTATAACCCTAGCGTCATCGAACCTTAAGTGTGTAGACCCTACGGGTTCGGGAGACATGTAGACATGACCGAGACGTTCTCCGGTCAATAACCAACAGCGGGATCTGGATACCCATGATGGCTCCCACATGTTCCACGATGATCTCATCGGATGAACCACGATGTCAAGGACTTAATCAATCCCGTATTCAATTCCCTTTGTCTATCGGTATGTTACTTGCCCGAGATTCGATCGTCGGTATCCAATACCTTGTTCAATCTCGTTACCGGCAAGTCACTTTACTCGTTCCGTAACACATCATCCCGTGATCAACTCCTTGGTCACATTGCGCATATGATGATGTCCTACCGAGTGGGCCCAGAGATACCTCTCCGTTTACACGGAGTGACAAATCCCAGTCTCGATCCGCATAAAACAATAGATACTTTCGGAGATACCTGTAGTGCACCTTTATAGTCACCCAGTTACGTTGTGACGTTTGATACACCCAAAGCACTCCTACGGTATCCAGGAGTTACACGCTCTCATGGTCGAAGGAAGAGATACTTGACATTGGCAAAGCTCTAGCAAATGAACTACACGATCTTTTGTGCTAGTCTTAGGATTGGGTCTTGTCCATCACATCATTCTCCTAATGATGTGATCCCGTTATCAACGACATCCAATGTCCATAGCCAGGAAACCATGACTATCTGTTGATCACAACGAGCTAGTCAACTAGAGGCTCACTAGGGACATATTGTGGTCTATGTATTCACACGTGTATTACGATTTCCGGATAATACAGTTATAGCATGAATAAAAGACAATTATCATGAACAAGGAAATATAATAATAATACTTTTATTATTGCCTCTAGGGCATATTTCCAACAGTCTCCCACTTGCACTAGAGTCAATAATCTAGTTCACATCGCCATGTGATTAACACTCACAGGTCACATCGCCATGTGACTAATACCCAAGAGTTTACTAGAGTCAGTAGTCTAGTTCACATCACTATGTGATTAACACTCAATGAGTTTTATGTTTGATCATGTTGCTTGTGAGAGAGGTTTTAGTCAACGGGTCTGAACCTTTCAGATCCGTGTGTGCTTTACAAATCTCTATGTCATCTCCTAGATGCAGCTACCACGCTCTATTTGGAGCTATTCCAAACAACTGTTCTACTTGGAGCTATTCTAAATTATTGCTCCATTATATGTATCCGGTCTCTCTACTCAGAGCTATCCGGATAGGTGTCAAGCTTGCATCGTCGTAACCTTTACGACGAACTCTTTTACCACCTCCATAATCGAGAAAATTCCTTAGTCCACTAGTTACTAAGGATAACTTTGACCGCTGTCCTGTGAGCCATTCTTGGATCACTCTTGTACCCCTTGACTGACTCATGGCAAGGCACACTTCAGGTGCGGTACACAGCATAGCATACTGAAGAGCCTACGTCTTAAGCATAGGGGACGACCTTCGTCCTTTCTCTCTATTCTGCCGTGGTCGAGCTTTAAGTCTTAACTTCGTACCTTACAACTCAGGCAAGAACTCCTTCTTTGACTGGTCCATCTTGAACACCTTCAAGATCATGTCAAGGTATGTGCTCATTTGAAAGTATTATTAAGCATTTTGATCTATCCTTATAGATCTTGATGCTCAATGTTCAAGTAGCTTAATCCAGGCTTTCCATTGAAAAACACTTTCAAAATAACCCTATATGCTTTCCAGAAATTCTACGTCATTTCTGATCAACAATATGTCAACAACATATACTCATCAGAAATTCTATAGTGCTCCCACTCACTTCTTTGGAAATACAAGTTTCTCATAAACTTTGTACAAACCCAAAATTTTTGATCATCATCAAAGCATACATTCCAACTCCGAGATGCTCACTCCAGTCCTTAGAAGGATTGCTGGAGCTTTGCATACTTATTAGCATCTTTCGGGATTGACAAAACCTTCCGGTTGTATCACATACAACCTTTCCTCATTAAAATCGTCGAGGAAACAATGTTTTGACATCCTATCTGCAAGATTTCATAAATAATGCAGTAATCGCTAATATAATTCCAACAGACTCTTAGCATCGCTACGAGTGAGAAAATCTCATCGTAGTCAACTCCTTGAACTTGTCGGAAAACATCTTAACGACAAGTCGAGCTTTCTTAATGGTGACATTTACCATCATTGTCCGTCTTCCTTTTGAAATCCATCTGTACTCATTAGCCTTACGACCATCGAGCCGTTCTGCCAAAGTCTACACTTTGTTTTCATACATGGATCCTCTCTCGGATTTTATGGCCTCAAGCCATTTATCGGAATCCGGGCCCACCATCGCTTCTCCATAGCTCGTAGGTTCATTGTTGTCTAGCAACATGACCTTCAAGACAGGATTACGTACCACTCTGAAGTAGTACGCATCCTTGTCATCCTACGAGGTTTGGGAGTGACTTGATCCGAAGTTTCATGATCAATATCATAAGCTTCCACTTCAATTGGTGTAGGTGCCACAGGAACAACTCCCTGTGCCCTGTCACACACTAGTTGAAGAGACGGTTCAATAACCTCATCAAGTCTCCACCATCCTCCCACTCAATTCTTTCGAGAGAAACTTTTCCTCGAGAAAGGACCCGATTCTAGAAACAATCCATATTGCTTTCGGATCTGAATTAGGAGGTATACCCAACTGTTTTGGGTTTCCTATGAAGATGCATTTTATCCGCTTTGGGTTCGAGCTTATCAACCTGAAACTTTTTCATATAAGCGTCGCAGCCCCAAACTTTTAAGAAACGACAACTTAGGTTTCTCTAAACCATAATTCATACGGTGTCATCTCATCGGAATTACGTGGTGCCCTATTTAAAGTGAATGTGGTTGTCTCTAATGCCTAACCCATGAACGATAGTGGTAATTCGATAAGAGACATCATGGTACGCACCATATCCAATAGGGTGCAACTATGATGTTCGGACACACCATCACATTATGGTGTTCCAGGCGGTATTAATTGCGAAACAATTTCCACAATGTCTTAATTGTGTGCCAAAACTCGTAACTCAGATATTCATCTCTATGATCATATCATAGACATTTTATCCTCTTGTCACAATGATCTGCTACTTCACTCTGAAATTACTTGAACCATTCAATAATTCAGACTTGTGTTTCATCAAGTAAATATACTCAACATTTACTCGAATCATCTGTGAAGTAAGAACATAATGATATTCACTGCATGCCTCAGCACTCATTCGACTGCACACATCAAAATGTGTTACTTCCAACAAGTTGCTATCTTGTTCCATCTTACTGAAAATGAGGCTTTTCAGTCATCTTGCCCATGTGGTATGATTTGCATATCTCAAGTGATTCAAAATCAAGTGAGTCCGAACGATCCATTTGCATGGAGTTTCTTCATGCATATACACCAATAGACATGGTTCGCATGTCTCAAACTTTTCAAAAACGAGTGAGTCCAAAGATCCATCAACATGGAGCTTCTTCATGCGTTTTATACCATTATGACTTACATGGCAGTGCCACAAGTAAGTGGTACTATCATTACTATCTTATATCTTTTGGCATGAAAATGTGTATCACTACGACCGAGATTCAATAAACCATTCCTTTAGGTGCAAGACCATTGAAGGTATTATTCAAAAATAGAGTAACCATTATTCTCCTTAAATGAATAACCGTATTGCGATAGACATAATCCAATCATGTCTATGCTCAACGCAAACACCAATCTCGGTGGTAGAGGGAGCGTGCGATGCTTGATCATATCAACCTTGGAAACACTTCCAACATATATCGTCAGCTCACCTTTAGCTAGTCTCCGTTTATTCCGTAGCTTTTATTTCGAGTTACTAACACTTAGCAACCGAACCGGTATCCAATACCCTGGTGCTACTAGGAGTACTAGTAAAGTACACATTAACATAATGTATATCCAATATACTTCTATCGACCTTGCCAGCCTTCTCATCTACCAAGTATCTAGGGTAATGCTGCTCCAGTGGTTGTTCCCCTTATTACAGAAGCACTTAGTCTCGGGTTTGGGTTCAACCTTGGGTTTCTTCACTAGAGCAGCAGCTGAATTGCCGTTTCATGAAGTATCCCTTTGTTCCCTTGCCCTTCTTGAAACTAGTGGTTTCACCAACCATCAACAATTGATGCTCCTTCTTGATTTCTACTTTCGCGGTGTCAAACATCATGAATATTTCAAGGATCATCATATCTATCCCTGATATGTTATAGTTAATCACGAAGCTCTAGCAGCTTGGTGGCAATGACTTTGGGGAAACATCACTATCTCATCTGGAGGATCAACTCCCACTCGATTCAAGTGATTGTTGTGCTCAGACAATCTGAGCACAAGCTCAACGATTGAGCTTTTCTCCCTTAGTTTGCAGGCTAAGAAAATCGTCGGAGGTCTTATACCTCTTGACGTGGGCACGAGCCTGAAATCCCAATTTCAGCCCTCGAAACATCTCATATGTTCCGCGACGTTTCGAAAACGTCTTTGGTGCCTCTACTTAAACCATTTAATTGAACTATCACGTAGTTATCAAAACGTGTATGTCCGATGTTCGCAACATCGACAAACGACGTTGGGGTTCAGCACACTGAGCGGTGCATTAAGGACATAAGCTTTCTACTGATCGCATAATCGCTACTATCAACTTTCAACTATATTTTCTCTAGGAACATATCTAAACAGTGGAACTAAAGCGCGAGCTTACGACATAATTTGCAAAAGGTCTTTTGACTATGTTCAGGATAATTAAGTTCATCTTATGAACTCCCACTTAGATAGACATCCCTCTGGTCATCTAAGTGATCACATGATCCGAGTCAACTAGGCCGTGTCCGATCATCACGTGAGACGGACTAGTCATCATCGGTGAACATCTTCATGTTGATCGTATCTACCATACGACTCATGCTCGACCTTTCGGTCTCCGTGTTCCGAGGCCATGTCTGCACATGCTAGGCTCGTCAAGTTAACCCTAAGTGTTTTCGCTGTGTAAAACTGTCTTACACCCGTTGTATGTGAACGTAAGAATCCATCACACCCGATCATCACGTGGTGCTTAGAAGCGACGAACTGTAGCAACGGTGCACAGTTAGGGGAGAACACTTCTTGAAATTTTGTAAGGGATCATCTTATTTACTACCGTCGTCCTAAGCAAACAAGATGCATAAACATGATAAACATCACATGCAATCAAATAGTGACATGATATGGCCAATATCATTTTGCTCCTTTTGATCTTCATCTTCGGGGCTCCATGATCATCATCGTCACCGGCACGACACCATGATCTCCATCATCATGATCTCCATCATCGTGTCTTCATGAAGTTGTCACGCCAACGACTACTTCTACTTCTATGACTAACGCGTTTAGCAATAAAGTAAAGTAGTTTACATGGCGTTCTTCAATGACACGCAGGTCATACAATAAATAAAGACAACTCCTATGGCTCCTGCCGGTTGTCATACTCATCGACATGCAAGTCGTGAATCCTATTACAAGAACATGATCAATCTCATACATCACATATCATTCATCACATTCTTCTTGGCCATATCACATCACATAGCATACCCTGCAAAAACAAGTTAGACGTCCTCTAATTGTTGTTGCATGTTTTACGTGGCTGCTATGGGTTTCTAGCAAGAACGTTTCTTACCTACGCAAGACCACAACGTGATATGCCAATTGCTATTTACCCTTCATAAGGACCCTTTTCATCGAATCCGTTCCGACTAAAGTGGGAGAGACTGGCACCCGCTAGCCACCTTATGCACCAAGTGCATGTCAATCGGTGGAACCTGTCTCACGTAAGAGTACGTGTAAGGTCGGTCCGGGCCGCTTCATCCCACAATACCGTCGAAACAAGATTGGACTAGTAACGGTAAGCATATTGAACAACATCAACGCCCACAACTACTTTGTGTTCTACTCGTGCAAAGAATCTACGCAATAGACCTAGCTCATGATGCCACTGTTGGGGAACGTAGCAGAAATTCAAAATTTTCCTACGTGTCACCAAGATCTATCTATGGAGAGACCAGCAACGAGTAGAAAGAGAGTGCATCTACATACCCTTGTAGATCGCTAAGCGGAAGCGTTCAAGTGAACGGGGTTGATGGAGTCGTACTCGTCGTGATTCAAATCACCGATGATCCTAGTGCCGAACGGACGGCACCTCCGCGTTCAACACACGTACAGCCCGGTGACGTCTCCCACGCCTTGATCCAGCAAGGAGAGAGGGAGAGGTTGAGGAAGACTCCATCCAACAGCAGCACAACGGCGTGGTGGTGGTGGAGGAGCGTGGCAATCCAGCAGGGCTTCGCCAAGCACCATGGGAGAGGAGGAGTAGGGAGAGAGGTAGGGCTGTGCCAGAACTTCGTGTATAGCTCCCATGCGCCTCCCCACTATATATAGGGGTGGAGGGGCTGGTTTCTTGCCCTCCAAGTCCATTGGGGCGTTGGCCAAGGTGGGAGGAAAGAAATCTCATTATTTCCTTCCCCACCGATTGTTATCCCCCCTTTTTAGGGATCTTGATCTTATCCCTTCGGGATATGATCTTATTCCTTCTAAGGGGGGATCTTGGTGCGCCTTGACCAGGGGTGTGGGGCCTTGCCCCCACTACCCACGTCCATGTGGGTCCCCCCATGCAGGTGGGCCCCACTCCGGAACCTTCTAGAACCTTCCCGGTACAATACCGAAAAATCCCGAACATTTTCCGGTGGCCAAAATAGGACTTCCCATATATAAATCTTTACCTCCGGACCATTCCGGAACTCCTCGTGACGTCCGGGATCTCATCCGGGACTCCGAACAACATTCGGTAACCACATACAAACTTCCTTTATAACCCTAGCGTCATCGAACCTTAAGTGTGTAGACCCTACGGGTTCGGGAGACATGTAGACATGACCGAGACGTTCTCCGGTCAATAACCAACAGCGGGATCTGGATACCCATGATGGCTCCCACATGTTCCACGATGATCTCATCGGATGAACCACGATGTCAAGGACTTAATCAATCCCGTATTCAATTCCCTTTGTCTATCGGTATGTTACTTGCCCGAGATTCGATCGTCGGTATCCAATACCTTGTTCAATCTCGTTACCGGCAAGTCACTTTACTCGTTCCGTAACACATCATCCCGTGATCAACTCCTTGGTCACATTGCGCATATGATGATGTCCTACCGAGTGGGCCCAGAGATACCTCTCCGTTTACACGGAGTGACAAATCCCAGTCTCGATCCGCATAAAACAATAGATACTTTCGGAGATACCTGTAGTGCACCTTTATAGTCACCCAGTTACGTTGTGACGTTTGATACACCCAAAGCACTCCTACGGTATCCAGGAGTTACACGCTCTCATGGTCGAAGGAAGAGATACTTGACATTGGCAAAGCTCTAGCAAATGAACTACACGATCTTTTGTGCTAGTCTTAGGATTGGGTCTTGTCCATCACATCATTCTCCTAATGATGTGATCCCGTTATCAACGACATCCAATGTCCATAGCCAGGAAACCATGACTATCTGTTGATCACAACGAGCTAGTCAACTAGAGGCTCACTAGGGACATATTGTGGTCTAGGTATTCACATGTGTATTACGATTTCCGGATAATACAGTTATAGCATGAATAAAAGACAATTATCATGAACAAGGAAATATAATAATAATACTTTTATTATTGCCTCTAGGGCATATTTCCAACAGAAACTTGATCTGAAGTTTCATGATCAATATCATTAGCTTCCTCACTAATTGGTGTAGTTGTCACAGGAACCAGTTCTTGTGATGAACTACTTTCCAATAAGGGAGCAGGTACAGTTACCTCATCAAGTTCTACTTTCCTCCCACTCACTTCTTTCGAGAGAAACTCCTTCTCTAGAAAGGATCCGATTTTAGCAACGAAAATCTTGCCCTCAGATCTGTGATAGAAGGTCTACCCAATAGTCTCTTTTGGGTATCCTATGAAGACACATTTCTCCGATTTAGGTTCGAGCTTATCTGGTTGAAGTTTCTTCACATAAGCATCGCAGCCCCAAACTTTAAGAAACGACAACTTTGGTTTCTTGCCAAACCACAGTTCATAAGACGTCGTCTCAACGGATTTTGATGGTGCCCTATTCAACGTGAATGCGGCCGTCTCTAAAGCATAACCCCAGAACGATAGCGGTAAATCAGTAAGAGACATCATAGATCGCACCATATCTAGTAAAGTACGATTACGATGTTCGGACACACCATTTCATTGTGGTGTTCCGGGTGGCGTGAGTTGCGAAACTATTCCGCATTGTTTCAAATGTAAACCAAACTCGTAACTCAAATATTCTCCTCCACGATCAGATTGTAGAAACTTTATTTTCTTGTTACGATGATTTTCCACTTCACTCTGAAATTCTTTGAACTTTTCAAATGTTTCAGACTTGTGTTTCATTAAGTAGATATACCCATATCTGCTCAAATCATCTGTGAAGGTGAGAAAATAACGATACCCGCCGCGAGCCTCAACATTCATTGGACCACAAACATTAGTATGTATGATTTCCAACAAATCAGTTGCTTGCTCCATAGTTCCGGAGAACGGCGTTTTAGTCATCTTGCCCATGAGGCACGGTTCGCAAGTACCAAGTGATTCATAATCAAGTGATTCCAAAAGTCCATCAGTATGGAGTTTCTTCATGCGCTTTATACCGATATGACCTAAACGGCAGTGCCACAAATAAGTTGCACTATCATTATCAACTCTGCATCTTTTGGTTTCAACACTATGAATATGTGCATCACTACTATCGAGATTCAATAAAAATAGACCACTCTTCAAGGGTGCATGACCATAAAAGATATTACTCATATAAATAGAACAACCATTATTCTCCGATTTAAATGAATAACCGCCTCGCATCAAACAAGATCCAGATATAATGTTCATGCTCAACGCTGGCACCAAATAACAATTATTTAGGTCTAAAACTAATCCCGATGGTAGATATAGAGGTAGCGTGCCGACCGCGATCACATCGACTTTGGAACCATTTCCCACACGCATCGTCACCTCGTCCTTAGCGAATCTTCGCTTAATCCGTAGTCCCTGTTTCGAGTTGCAAATATTAGCAACAGAACCAATATCAAATACCCAGGTACTACTGCGAGCATTAGTAAGGTACACATCAATAACATGTATATCACATATACCTTTGTTCACTTTGCCATCCTTCTTATCCACCAAATAATTGGGGCAGTTCCGCTTCCATTGTCCAGTCTGCTTGCAGTAGAAGCACTCAGTCTCAGGCTTAGGTCCATACTTGGGTTTCTTCTCTTGAGCAGCAACTTGTTTGCTGTTCTTCTTGAAGTTCCCCTCTTCTTCCCTTTGCCCTTTTTCTTGAAACTGGTGGTCTTGTTAACCATCAACACTTGATGCTCCTTCTTGATTTCTACCTTCGCGGCTTTTAGCATTGCGAAGAGCTCGGGAATAGTCTTGTTCATCCCTTGCATATTATAGTTCATCACGAAGCTCTTGTAGCTTGGTGGCAGTGATTGAAGAATTCTGTCAATGACACTATCATCAGGAAGATTAACTCCCAGTTGAATCAAGTGATTATTATACCCAAACATTTTGAGTATGTGTTCACTGACAGAACTATTCTCCTCCATCTTGCAGCTATAGAACTTATTGGACACTTTATATCTCTCAATCCGGGCATTTGCTTGAAATATTAACTTCAACTCCTGGAACATCTCATATGCTCCATGACGTTCAAAACGTCGTTGAATACCCGGTTCTAAGCCGTAAAGCATGGCACACTGAACTATCGAGTAGTCATCAGCTTTGCTCTGCCAGACGTTCTTAACGTCGTCAGTTGCATCAGCAGCAGGCCTGGCACCCAGCGGTGCTTCCAGGACGTAATTCTTCTGTGCAGCAATGAGGATAATCCTCAGGTTACGGACCCAGTCCGTGTAATTGCTACCATCATCTTTCAACTTTGCTTTCTCAAGGAACGCATTAAAATTCAACGGAACAACAACACGAGCCATCTATCTACAAACAAACATAGACAAGCAAAATACTATCAGGTACTAAGTTCATGATAAATTTAAGTTCAATTAATCATATTACTTAAGAACTCCCACTTAGACAGACATCTCTCTAGTCATCTAAGTGATCACGTGATCCAAATCAACTAAACCATGTCCGATCATCACGTGAGATGGAGTAGTTTCAATGGTGAACATTACTATGTTGATCATATCTACTATATGATTCACATTCGACCTTTCGGTCTCCGTGTTCTGAGGCCATATCTGTATATGCTAGGCTCGTCAAGTTTAACCCGAGTATTCCGCGTGTGCAACTGTTTTGCACCCGTTGCATTTGAACGTAGAGCCTATCACACCCGATCATCACGTGGTGTCTCAGCACGAAGAACTTTCACAACGGTGCATACTTAGGGAGAACACTTCTTGATAATTAGTGAGAGATCATCTTAAAATGCTACCGTCAATCAAAGCAAGATAAGATGCATAAAGGATAAACATCACATGCAATCAATATAAGTGATATGATATGGCCATCATCATCTTGTGCTTGTGATCTCCATCTTCAAAGCACCATCATGATCACCATCATCACCGGCGGACACCTTGATCTCCATCGTAGCATCATTGTCGTTACGCCATCTATTGCTTCTACGACTATCGCTACCGCTTAGTGATAAAGTAAAGCAATTACAGGGCGTTTGCATTTTATACAATAAAGCGACAACCATATGGCTCCTGCCAGTTGCCGATAACTTCGGTTACAAAACATGATCATCTCATACAATAAAATATAGCATCACGTCTTGACCATATCACATCACAACATGCCCTGCAAAAACAAGTTAGACGTCCTCTACTTTGTTGTTGCAAATTTTACGTGGCTGCTACGGGCGTAGCAAAAACCGTTCTTACCTACGCATCAAAACCACAATGATAGTTCGTCAAGTTAGTGCTGTTTTAACCTTTGCAAGGATCGGGCGTAGCCACACTCGATTCAGCTAAAGTGAGAGAGACAGACACCCGCCAGTCACCTTTAAGCACGAGTGCTCGTAACGGTGAAACCAGTCTCGCGTAAGCGTACGCGTAATGTCGGTCCGGGCCGCTTCATCTCACAATACCGCTGAACCAAAGTATGACATGCTGGTAAGCAGTATGACTTGTATCGCCCACAACTCACTTGTGTTCTACTCGTGCATATGACATCTACGCATAAAACCTGGCTCTGATACCGCTGTTGGGGAACGTAGTAATTTCAAAAAAATTCCTACACACACGCAAGATCATGGTGATGGCATAGCAACGAGAGGGGAGAGTGTTGTCCACGTACCCTCGTAGACCATAAGCGGAAGCGTTATGTAAACGCGGTTGATGTAGTCGTACGTCTTCACGATCCGACCGATCCAAGCACCGAACGTACGGCACCTCCGAGTTCAGCACACGTTCAGCTCGATGACGATCCCCGGGCTCCGATCCAGCAAAGCTTTGGGGATGAGTTCCGTCAGCACGACGGCATGGTGACGATGATGATGTTCTACCGACGTAGGGCTTCGCCTAAACTCCGCGACGATATGACCGAGGTGGAATATGGTGGAGGGGGGGCACCGCACATGGCTAAGGAACGATCCGTAGATCAACTTGTGTGTTCTAGGGTGCCCCCCGCCCCGTATATAAAGGAGCAAGGGGGAGGCTGGCCGGCCCTAGAGGGCGCGCCAGGAGGAGGAGTCCTCCTCCTAGTAGGAGTAGGACTCTCCCTTTCCTACTCCTACTAGGAGGGGGAAAGGAAGGGGGAGAGGGAGAAGGAAAGAGGGGGGCGCCGCCCCCCCTCCTAGTCCAATTCGGATCAGAGGAGGAGGGGGCGCGCGGCCCATGCTGGCCGCCCCTCTCTCTTTCCACTAAGGCCCATGTGGCCCATTATCTCTCCCGGGGGGTTCCGGTAACCCTCCGGCACTCCGGTTTTCTCCGAAAACGTCCGGAACACTTCCGGTGTCCGAATATAGTCGTCCAATATATCAATCTTTATGTCTCGACTATTTCGAGACTCCTCGTCATGCCCGTGATCACATCCGGGACTCCGAACAAACTTCGGTACATCAAAACTTATAAACTCATAATAAAACTGTCATCGTAATGTTAAGCGTGCGGACCCTACGGGTTCGAGAACTATGTAGACATGACCTAGAACTATTCTCGGTCAATAACCAATAGCGGAACCTGGATTCCCATATTGGTTCCTACATATTCTACAAAGATCTTTATCGGTCAAACCGCATAACAACATACGTTGTTCCCTTTGTCATCGGTATGTTACTTGCCCGAGATTCGATCGTCGGTATCCAATACCTAGTTCAATCTCGTTACCGACAAGTCTCTTTACTCGTTACGTAATGCATCATTCCGTAACTAACTCATTAGTTACATTGCTTGCAAGGCTTATAGTGATGTGCATTACCGAGAGGGCCCAGAGATACCTCTCCGACAATCGGAGTGACAAAACCTAATCTCGAAATACGCCAACTCAACATGTACCTTTGGAGACACCTGTAGTACTCCTTTATAATCACCCAGTTACGTTGTGACGTTTGGTAGCACCCAAAGTGTTCCTCCGGTAAACGGGATTTGCATAATCTCATAGTTAGAGGAACATGTATAAGTCATGAAGAAAGCAATAGCAATATACTAAACGATCAAGTGCTAGGCTAACGGAATGGGTCATGTCAATCACATCATTCTCCTAATGATGTGATCCCATTAATCAAATGACAACACATGTCTATGGTTAGGAAACATAACCATCTTTGATTAATAAGCTAGTCAAGTAGAGGCATACTAGTGACGTTGTGTTTATCTATGTATTCACACATGTATTATGTTTCCGGTTAATACAATTCTAGCATGAATAATAAACATTTGTCATGATATGAGGAAATAAATAATAACTTTATTATTGCCTCTAGGGCATATTTCCTTTAGTTATGTGTTTCCTTGAGAGCGAGCGTACAAAACATTTTAATTAGGGACATCTGATGGTGTAGGTGTGATTGGTTGCATCTAATGGTGTGGTTGGCTTGGGTATGAAACATATTGGAATGGCGTGGTTCCATTCCATTTGAATGAGTTAGTTCCGTTCGAGTTTCTGGTTGAGGGGCGATTAGATGAAAGGAAATGCTTCTGTTTTAGTGTTTGGTAGGAGAGATCGAATGGAAATGATTTGGTTCAACTCACCTCTAGCATAGAAATAGAAAAGGTGAGATCACATCTCACATATGTATTGTCGGAGCACCTAAACATATTGCCAAAATACAACTCATCCATTTATATACATGTTAATATATACAAGTTATCCTCTTTATATGCATGTTTAAAGAAAATACAAGTCATTCACACAAATTTTCTCGATAGCAAGAGTCCACAAAGATCAAACAATTCACATCGGTATCAAACGTATCAAGTAACTCTACTCGTGATCACATAAAAAAATGCAAGAGTTGATCACACACTATTGCAACTAACATTTTATACAACTTAAGGCTACATTTTATACTCATTTGATTCAAAGAATTTTCATATGATTTTTGAATGATCTGTATCCTAGAATTTTTTTCCACGCATGCCGTTTGATCCACATGAATGAAATCATTGAGAAAACCCCCTAATAATTTCTTTGCACACTTTTTTGGATGCTTTTCCATCCAGAAACCTCTTGAATCCAAAACCCTTGTGTCTTTTTTCAAATTAGAACACTTTGCATTCCAAACTTATGGTGGACCATTCAAGTCGGCGGTGACAACACATGTTACATCAAGCGGGAGATCAGGTGGCCATAAAGCTTGGCACTCCACATTGCTTCGGCAACCTTAGGACGTCATCACCTGAGCTAGTTGCTTACAAGTTCTAGGGCAATACGAGCCCTAATAATCAATAAACCTATTTGGAGCATGCACTTTGCTTCTCGAAAAAGCATGCCAAGAGGGCCGGGATCAAGGCTAGTAGAAGATATCGCGTGTTGGAGTGCGAGGCAGTTTGTTTCAAACACCACACGTCCACACGTCTCATTCCTTGAGCTTCCATGAACTGAATGGCATTTAGCAAGGCCGACGCTTCAGCATGGAGCGCTTCTGTCTGCCGTGTTAGACGTCCCTATGGGCCCAACCCTTATGTTGCTTTCCTCTTTGCCTTATCTGTATCCTCGTCCACCCAGTCCTTCGTTCTGTTTTCTTCTTCCCCTGAGTGCTCTATCGCCAGCAAACTGAAATTTTACACGCTGCCGCTCCTGCGACACTGCTAGGGAGCTGGCCGTCGCGCACTGCTACCAGCCCGTGGCATGGCTGCTACAAGCCCTGCCGCTGCTGTTGTGACGGGGCATCTCCCTCAACTCCGGCTGCAATGGATCTCATCACGCCGTTAGTGCTGCCATGAACGTCAGTTATACGTCGCATTGTAGCTTCACCGGAGCCGTCGGTGCAGCGTTGTAGCTCGCCGGAGTTGCATTGGAGCTTCACCAGAGCCATTGGTGCTGCGTTGGAGCTCTGTCGGGGTTGCATTAGAGCTTCGCCGGAGTCACCGGTTGCTCCATTGGAGCTCTGTCAGTGCTGGATACGGTGGCTGGCAACATCGATTACTGCTCCATACAGTGGCTAGTGTGGAGCAGAGCCAGTGCTGCGATGGAACATCACGGAGGTTGCCTGTGCTGCCATGGAGCACAGTTGGCGCCACCGGCGTGGTTCTTGGTGTTGTGATGCAGCACAGCTAGGGGACGTGGAGGTGCTACAGGGAGACAAGGTCGGGGGGGGGGGGTCCTCATGGTTGTTGGCAAGAGGAGAAAAGACGGGCTGCGGAGCGTATGATCGAACACCCTGTGCGCCTGATCGGATGGCTCCCAAAGCGGATGATTTTCTGCAAACATCATCCGGATGATTTGTAGAGGTGGCCTTTCTATTATGCAATTTGAGAATCCCTGGCTGATCCAAGTGTCCCACCTTTTTTTTTTGAGTGGCATCCAAGTGTCTCACATGTGGCTCCCTGGAGGCTACAACAACTCTCGCGTGGTCCGCCTGTAAATGGGCTAGAATCACCGGGCCTTCTTGGCCCACTCAACCCAACGGCGACACGCCCTAAATCCACGCGAAGCCCTGGACCCACGGCTCAGCGTCTCTCGTCTCTGCACGGTCGGGTCGCTTGCACCGAGCCCTAGCCACTACGGAGTACAAGCAGCCGCCACCGCCTATCCCCCCAGTGCCAGTCGCGAGCCCCCGCTTCCATTCTAATCCGCCCCCTCCCGAGACGCCAAAGCCCCAAACCCCTCGCCCTCCCAAACCCTAACCCTAAAACCTCCGCCCTCCCGCCGCCGCCGCCGCCCGATTCCCCTCCCCATCCTCCGCATCCTCCGTCCGGCTTGAACGGTGAGGAATTCCCAGGCTCTTCTCGCGCGTCCGGGGCTCGATTCGGGCGGCTTCGTGCCTTCCCCAGTTGTTTCCGTCGCCATTTTCTAACCTTCTCGGGTGGTTGTTCAGATGTCGTCCGACGAGGAGGTCAGGGAGGAGAAGGAGCTCGACCTCTCCTCCAACGAGGTCGTCACCAAGTACAAGACCGCCGCCGAGATCATCAACAGTAATCTCGCCTCCCTAGACTCTCTCGTTTGCTGTCTGCTGTCTGCTGCTGTAGCGCGCGATGCGAGTTTTAGTTATCGGGGCAAACTGTCCCAGGTTAGGGTGTGTATTGTTACCCATTGCTGAATTTAGCTGTTTGGTCAGTAGCTCTTCAAGTTTTAAGGAGTGTTCCATACAGCTCCCTGCAGAAGAACGAGATTATTAACGTGATTAGAGTCCTGATGTTCTGGTTGTAGTTTTATGACGCTGGCTGTTTTTGTTTGCTCCATTTTGTTGGTGATGTTGTACTCTATATTCTGTTATGTTCACAGCTCGCCTGCATGTAATTTTAGAATTCAGTGTGCACGTCTTTCTCTGTTTGCTCCATTTTGTTGGTGATGTTGCACCCTGCTCTGTTATGTTCACGGTTGGCCTTCATGTAACTTCCAAGATTCATTTTGCATGTCTTTCTCTGTTTGCTCCATTTTGTTGGTGATATTGTACTCTAATCTGCTATGTTCACCTTTATGTAATTTCAAAATTCAGCGCGCCCGTTATTCTTTGTTTGCTCCATTTTGTTGGTGATGATGCACTCTACTCTGTAATGTTCACCTTCATGTAATTTCAAATTGAGTGTGCAATTCATTCTTTGTTTGCTTTTGTTGGTGATGATGCACCCAACTCTGTTATGTTCACCTTCATGCAATTTCAAAATTAAGTGTGCATGTGCTGAGAAAGGCTGTAATTTTAGTGTGAGGTTCTCAGTGTCTTGGATTGGGCTGGAGTTGTGGGTTGAGCCATGGCATGTGAATGTGCATTTATGATTGATATGTATGATGTCGCTAGGTATCTGATTCTTACTTGGTATTCATTGTGGAACAGAGGCTCTGAAGTTGGTATTGTCAGAGTGCAAGCCGAAAGCCAAGATTGTTGACATTTGTGAGAAGGGTGACAATTTCATAACAGAGTAATGCATCCAGTTTTGTCTTTCATGACATCTTCGTTGCTGTTTCCTTGCTGGATTCCTGATTACATGGTGTTTCCGATTGATGGCAGGCAAACTGGGAATGTCTACAAGAACGTGAAGAGGAAGATTGAAAGGGGCATTGCTTTCCCGACATGTGTATCTGTGAACAACACAGTCTGTCATTTCTCCCCACTGGCAACTGATGATTCTGTACTCAAAGAAAATGACATGGTGAAGATGTATGTCTCCCTTTAACCTTTCTACCATGTGTTTATCTTATTATTTCACCACATGCCTTGATGATTCTGCTCTCATTTGACAGTGATATGGCTTGCCATATTGATGGTTTTATTGCTGTGGTGGCTCATACACATGTCATCAGAACTGGGCCGGTTACTGGAAGAGCAGCTAATGTTCTTGCTGCTGCAAACACAGCAGCAGAAGTTGCAATGAGGCTTGTTAGACCTGGCAAGAAGGTACATTATGTACAGATTATCCCATTGGTTGCCTTTCACAAGTTACCTTCTTTTTCTTTCACTGCATGGTTGCTGATATTTCTCTCTGGATGACTAGTCTTCTCCTTTCTCTTTGTATTGGTCTATTGATATGTTGGTTTATTAGTAATCCGCTCCTTATATTTTCTGCAGAATAAGGATGTCACTGAAGCAATCCAGAAAGTTGCTGCTGCTTATGATTGTAAAATTGTTGAAGGAGTTCTTAGCCATCAGCTGAAACAATTCGTCATCGATGGTAACAAAGTGGTACTTAGTGTTTCAAACGCTGATACAAAGGTGGATGATGCTGAATTTGAAGAAAATGAAGTGTATGCAATTGATATTGTCACCAGCACTGGCGAGGGAAAGGTGATAATCAATGTTATTGGCATGATGATATTTCGGCTTGCATGTTTTCTTACATTTATGTTGAATTGTAATTCACAGCCGAAGCTATTGGATGAGAAGCAGACCACTATTTACAAGAGAGCTGTAGACAAGAACTATCACTTGAAGATGAAGGCATCAAGGTTCATCTTCAGTGAGATTAGCCAGAAGTTCCCAATCATGCCATTCACTGCTAGGTGTGTGAATGCACATTATATTTTTTTGTGTGCCCATTATTTTAGTCTACTATAACCCATGTTGTGAATTGTGGCAGGGCGCTGGAGGAGAAGCGTGCACGCTTAGGTTTGGTAGAATGCATGAATCATGAGCTGTTGCAGCCATACCCTGTTCTACATGAGAAGCCAGGTAGTTATGATAATCCACTAGACATGTTATAGAAATATTCTTGTAACTAGTGTGAAAGTCAGTTGGGGTTGTGTAGATCTTTTGAACTGTTTTAATTGTTTGTGTTTATTAGTCATTTTTACTTGTCTGATGTTAATTAGTCTCCCTTTCATGCTTGCTTTGTCTGTTAATTGCTGGTGTTTATGATAATCCACTAGACATGTTATAGAAATATTCTTGTAACTAGTGTGAAAGTCAGTTGGGGTTGTGTAGATCTTTTGAACTGTTTTAATTGTTTGTGTTTATTAGTCATTTTTACTTGTCTGATGTTAATTAGTCTCCCTTTCATGCTTGCTTTGTCTGTTAATTGCTGGTGTTTATGCAGGGGACCTGGTTGCCCACATCAAATTCACCGTGTTGTTGATGCCAAATGGGTCTGACAAGATAACGTCACATCCACTACAGCAACTGGAGCCCTCAAAATCCATCGAGGACGACGTGGAGATCAAGGCTTGGCTTGCTTTGGGCACAAAGTCAAAGAAGAAGGGTGGTGGCAAGAAAAAGAAAGGTTTGCTTGTTGTCATTAAATATGCTGCCCTGTTTGTTTGTTCTTGATACATGGGTTCTTTTCCTGATTGCTTAGTCCCTTGAACTCACAGAGCTTCTTTTATCGTGTAATAGGCAAGAAAGGAGATGCAGCAGAAGCAGCAGAGCCCATGGAGGTTTCTAAGGACGCACCAAGCCAGGAATAATTCTCATTTTTTTCGAATTGCTTCCGTTATGTTTGTACCTGCTCCTTTGCTGCATCTGATTGTGTTATATTACATTCAGCTGTGGGGATTTGAGTACCTTTTTTTGAAGTCTCTAATGAAAATGGTCGATCCTGGCGCACATCGCATCAAAGCACAAGCCTGATAATTATGTATGGTGTCCCGAATGTTTACCTGTCAGTAATGCTTATAAATCTGGCTGAAGTTCAACTACTGTGTGATGTTTACCTGTGGTTTACCGTTTTAGGTGTGTCTGATTGGTGTTCACCCACTACCGTAGCTGTTGATGCGTATAGACTGCCTAGCCTTACGTCATTTGTTCTGTGCAATTTTCCCACTTCAGTTCATATTTTTGAGATAACCCTGATGTTGGTGCCTACTTCTTCAACATCCTGGTTTCTTATTCAGCCATGAGGAGCGCGGTACAACACTCAAGGATTCGTGTAATAAGTAAGAAAAAAGATTCCTTAATTCGGGTAAAAGGTGAGAAAAGACCGATGTTGTGGTATCAATCAATTGGGTCTTGTTTGGTTTTCTTGGGTTGCACCCGTGGTAAACAAACAACGGGTGACTATTTTTCCGTCATTTGGGAAGCCAGACTCATGAGATCAAAGAAAAAAGCCGCGAACTGGGAGAGCTCGTCCCTGCTTCGGCACCTCCCATGGAATGGCACGGCCTTGCTAAAGCGATAGAAAGACAAACCTACTGGAAATTCGAAGTCGTCGCGGGAAGAAGCGAAGGAGGAATCGTCGCCTGCGCAGATAGTTAGGGAAATTAGTTCCATCCCATGGCAGCCGATAGCCATAGGCACATGGTGCCTCGACGGATGAACAAATACAATGGTACCGGAAAGAGGAATGCTGGTACCGGAAAGAGGAATGCAGAGCCGACTCGTGTGGAAGGGGAGGCGGAGTGAGCCAAGGATAGGATTTCTCGAGTCATGCAAATCTTCGGCGGCAAATGGTGCGGCGGGGAGAACCTTGTCGAGCTTGTCTCCAAGGGCGCGTTTGGTTGCCTGTGTTAGATGGAAGAGAGGGGTTTAGCGGAATATGATGGATGTATTATTGAGCCTTGATGACGAGTATATATTGAGTACAAGACTTAGAGCGCAAGACACCTTCTAGAGATAAGATAAAAATAACTCTATCTAATCCTGGTCAATCTCTACTACCAAATATATCTCTAACATCCCCCCGCAGTCGTAGCGGGAGCGTCGCAGACAGTGTCTCGTTGTGGACGCGTTGATTGTAGAGGAAGCCGACGAGTTGCTCAAACGGATGATAACCCTTTGTGCCATTGTCGAGGTAGCCGAGAGCGTGTGTGGTGTAGCCGTGGTCGAGGTAGCCGCGCGAAGAACGCCGTGGTAGATGTCGAGTCGGGGTAGCCGGTGTTGAGGTAGTCGCCGTGGAGCCGCGGGCGCAAGGAGGCGCCATGTTAGTCATAGGCGCAGTTGTGTCGAAGTAGTGGTGCGCCGGAAAGAAGATGTTGACAATGGTTCGCGCAGGGTTTGCCTAGCCCGGGGACACGTCGTAGACGAAGGCACGCGTCGGTGTTGCCAGCACCGGGCATGTGTAGACGAACGAAGACGAAGTTGACGAAGTGCCGACCAGGCTTGCTAGGCCTGGGGACACGTCGTGGATGAAGACACGCATCGGTATTGTTAGCACCGGCCACGCGGAGACGAGGGACCTGAACGAGTTGTACGCCATGTCGAGGAGTCGGAGGGCCAGCAGAGAAGAAGACTCGACGACGGTTGTGGCGCCAATCGGCATGGGGGCCGATGTCACCAACAGTGGTCAGAGTAGAGGAAGTGGTCGGGGTAGATGACGGCGATGCTGGCGACGGGCTGGTGCTGGACGAAGTCAAAGGGGGTGGACAGGCGGCGGCGGCGGCCGAAGAAGAGCGGCGGCTAGGGTAGGAGCGTGGCGGCGGTGCTCAAAGTAGGCGAAGAACCCGACAACATATGACGAAGACCAACACGGACAGTGGTGTTCCCGCGCCAAAGGAGGCGATGCGGCGCATACCACGGGAAGTCAACGCGCAGGGATGGCGAAGTGGACCGCGGGCCACGACGCTATGGCCCGAAGGGGCGACACAACGGCAGCAGGTGGGTCGAGGCGACGACAGGAAGACCTCGGGGCAACAACGATGACCGCGGGCCGCGGCGCTATGACAGAAGGGGCGGCGCAGCGGCGGACCGCGGGTCAGTGAAACCGTAGGGACGGCCTCGGACGACAGTAGAGACCGCGTGCCACGCTCGCTACGGCCTGATGGGGCGACGCAGCGGAAGCGCGAGGGTCGGTGCAGCCACGAAGACGGCCTGGAACTGACGTCCTCGAGGCAATGGTAGACTGCGGGCCGCACACTACGACCAAAAGAGGCAACAAAGCGGCAGAACGCGGGTCGATGCAGCCGCGGGAAGAACCATGGGGCGACGCAACAGCAGCCCGTTGCTCGATCGGTGGAGGAGCGCGCAGTATTCGGAGACGATCTTCACGGAAATCGACGAAGGCGCACACACATGGTTGATCAGGTAGACTGCGCGGCGGTACGAAGGCATGCATACAACTGAGCAGACTAGACATGCGATGAAGACGGAGTGGATCACGGACGGGAGGACGACGGAGACGACAACAGAAACGTGACATGGCGTCGCATGAGCATGGAACGAAACCACCAAGTACACGTCCTGGACTGGAGGCCGCTTCATACGCGCATACGCACGAACGGCCAATACTCGCGTGACACTGGAGATGCACATAGCACGGATCGGGCCAGCGCAACACACGCCATACAAGCAACACTGTTGCACCTGCGCACGTGACGTGCCATCCTGCCTGTGCCTGAAGTGGATGGAGGTGGAGTTGATGTAGGATTCCGATTAGATCGGACCAGGCGACGACGTACAGCGAAGAATGACGCGAACGACGGATGCGCGTACGACGACCGTTTCGAGCCGCCATGTGTCGCGTGAGGCCGTCGTGTAGGACAAGGGGCCGGTGTAGTCGATGCCGAAGTCGAAGTAGAAGCACGCGAGGGTCGACGGGCGGCGGCAGGCAAACCGATCTTAAATCGGAAAACCAAAAAAAAAACATCGTTCCAGACGACCGGCGAGAGAGAGAAAAACCAGAGCAAGGGCTCAGGAAAAAGACTCTCTAGGGCAGCCAGTCAACATGACTGGCGGACGAGCCCTAGGTACGTGCGGCGCGGACCACGACGGCGGTCATGGAGACCGCCCGCCCTGGGGCCTGCGCGGAGCGGAAGCGACGGGCGGCGGCCAGGGTTTGGATCGACTAGGCTGATACCATGTTAGAAAGGAGAGAGGGGTTTAGCGGTATATGATGGATGTATTATTGAGCCTCGATGGCGAGTATATATTGAGTACAAGACTTAGAGGGCAAGACACCTCCTAGAGAAAAGATGGAGATAACTCTATCTAATCCCGGTCAATCTCTACTACCAAATATATCTCTAACAGCCTGCATTTGGGCCACCCTGGCCCGTGCGGGATTGAAACGGCCTGTTGGTTGGCATGCATTCACTGTTCGGCCTACACGGCACGAATTAAAGCACTCACAGCCAGGCCCACGAGCTACGCCCAGATCGGCAGTTTCTCTAGAGCCAGGCTCGTGCGAGGCAGGGGAGGGGAACGCGGCGCGTAGCTCATGCGAGCAGGGAGATGACGCGAGCTTGCGCGCGTCTTCAAAAAATTGACAGGAGGATTTCAGCTCACCTCCCGCGCATTCGGCCACCCTATTTAGCCCCCATCCTCTCATCGCCCAAAGCCCACCACCCTTCTCCCCCCATTCGATCTTTTCTGTTGGCGCGCATCGGCACTGACGACCAGGTAAGCGGAGCTCCTTCACCGACCGACGGTTGACGGCGGCGGCGACTCATGTCCTCAACTTCTCCGACCATTCCCGCATCCCCTCCCCCCCCCCCCGAGCTGCAGCCATGGTCTCTGTGAGTTCGATGCCCTCTTTCTCTGTGTTCGTTCTAGCTAGATCTGAGAGGACGTAGTCGTAGGGTTAGATGTGCAAGCATGTGGTAGGGTTGATTCGTGCATTGATCTTTGAGCAGATGCTAGATTTAGGTGTAGTGGTATCTATTTGTGTTGGATCTGTGTAGATTGAGTAGTATGATAATGATGAACACTATGCATTCATAGCTAGTTGTGTTGGATTTGTAGCATGCTAGAGTAGCTATTTATGATGAACACAATGGATTCATAGCTAGTTCTGATGTTGTGGTAGCTATTGGTGATGGATTCATATCTAGTTGGCTATGTTGTGGTACTGGTTGTGTTATGCTTAATGTGTATGTGTGATACGATTGTAGGACATGATCACGCAGACGCAAGATCTTAGTCAGGCCCTTATCCTATCGGATAGTCAGTTTGTGGCCTCCAATGTCGAGGACTCACAGCCTCTCGTTGATCAGAACATGCCTGCTGATTTAGAGGTGTTCGAGGTTTCACCTTCTTGCTTTGTGCCTGTTGTACTCGTTGAGCCAATTGCGAATTCTGCTGCCGCTACGCTGAAGGCCAAGAAGGATGGTAGGGGGAACAACATGAAGTCGCAGCTATTCATGTCCATGTTCGTACTGAACAAGATGTGTGAGCTCATCTCTAGTTGGGTTAGGACTGACAATGGCTTCAAGGAGGTGCACTTGAACACCGTTGCGAAGCAGGTGTTCGAGTTCTGGGCCAGGAGGTGACCGCCACCCAGGTCTACAACCACCTAAGGAAGTGGAGAGCTCGATGGATCCAAGTTTCCAAGCTCAGAGACCTTAGCGGCGCTTCCTGGGATCAGAGCACTTGCTCTATCATTCTGGAGGTAGAGCACTACACTGGCCATGTCACGGTTAGCTCACTGTCCTCTTGTTTTGCACACTGTCATTGCCTTGTAGCAACTAGCAACCCTTCTGCTTCTATCTTAGGACCACCCCAAGGACGCTGAGTTCCTAAACACACCATACAGAACTACAACCAGATGCAGCACATCTTCTCCTTCATCCTGGCAACCGACAAGCATGCCATGGGCTCCGGTGATCCTCTCGGTTCTCCCATGCCGGAGTTCCCAGGCACCCCGAACGCAGAGGCAGTCCTTGATGACCCTAACAAGCGATTTGAGCATGTCCCTGTGCTTGATAGGAAGAGGAAGAGGGGCGGCCTAATGGAGGAGGAGATCAGTGTCTTCAGCAGCATGACTGAGGCAGTGAAGGAGGTGGCAACCACCATTAGGGAGAGCAAGGTCGTTGACGTCCAGCCTGGCCTGTACAACACCGTCATGAAGTAAGGTGGCTTCAGCGATGTGGCGCTCATGGCAGCTCTCAGCCACCTGCTGGACAACAATGTTGGAAATATGCCCTAGAGGAAATAATAAAATGGTTATTATTGTATTTCCTTGTTCATGATAATTGTCTATTGTTCATGCTATAATTGTATTAACCGGAAACCGTAATACATGTGTGAATACATAGACCACAACATGTCCCTAGTGAGCCTCTAGTTGACTAGCTCGTTGATCAATAGATGGTTATGGTTTCCTGACCATGGACACTGGATGTCAATGATAACGGGATCACATCATAAGGAGAATGATGTGATGGACAAGACCCAATCCTAAGCATAGCACAAGATCGTGTAGTTTGTTTGCTAAGAGCTTTTGTAATGTCAAGTATCATTTCCTTAGACCATGAGATTGTGCAACTCCCGGATACCGTAGGAATACTTTGGTGTACCAAACGTCACAACGTAACTGGGTGGCCATAAAGGTGCACTACAGGTATCTCCAAAAGTGTCCGTTGGGTTGGCACGAATCGAGACTGGGATTTGTCACTCCGTATGATGGAGAGGTATCTCTGGGCCCACTCGGTAATGCACCATCATAATGAGCTCAATGTGACTAAGGAGTTAGTCACGGGATCATGCGTTACGGAACGAGTAAAGAGACTTGCCGGTAACGAGATTGAACGAGGTATTGGGATACCGACGATCGAATCTTGGGCAAGTAACATACCGGTGGACAAAGGGAATTGTATACGGGATTGATTGAATCCCCGACATCATGGTTCATCCGATGAGATCATCGTGGAACATGTGGGATCCAACATGGGTATCCAGATCCCGTTGTGGGTTATTGGCCGGAGAACGTCTCTATCATGTCTGCATGGTTCCCGAACCTGTAGGGTCTACACACTTAAGGTTCAGTGAGGCTAGAGTTGTTATGGGAAATTGTATGTGGTTACCGAAGGTTGTTCGGAGTCCCGGATGAGATCCGGACGTCACGAGGAGTTCTGGAATGGTCTGGAGGTGAAGATCGATATATTGGACGAAGGGTATTGGAGTCCGGAATTGTTCCGGGGGTACCGGGTGACGACCAGCGTGTCCGAAAGGGGTTTCGGAGGCCCCGACAAGCGTTTGGGGGGCCTTATGGGCCAAGGGGAGGGGGCACATCAGCCCACTAAGGGGCTGAGCACCCCTACCACCCCATCTCACGTAACTTGGAGAGGTGGGGGCGCCTCCCCTATGGCAGCCACCCCTCCCGGCTTGGGGGGGGGGGTAAGTTTCCTAGGGGTGGGGGCGCCCAAACCCATATAGGGTTTCCCCTGTGGCCGCCGCCCCTCCCCTAGGGAAACCCTAGGGCTCCTCCTGCTCCCCCTTCCCCCTATATATAGTGAGGAAGAGAGAGGGCAGCCGCACACCTTCCCTGGCGCAGCCCCTTCCTCCTCCAACTCTTCCTCCTCCTCCGTAGTGCTTGGCGAAGCCCTGTAGGAATACCACAAGCTCCACCACCACGCCGTCGTGCTACCGGAGCTCTCCCTCAACTTCTCCTCTCCCCTTGCTGTATCAAGAAGGAGGAGATGTCCCCGGGCTGTACGTGTGTTGAACGCGGAGGCGCCGTCTGTTCGGCATTAGATCGGATCTTCCACGATTTCAATCGCCGCGAGTACGACTCCATCAACCGCGTTCTAGTAACACTCCTGCTTAGCGATCTTCAAGGGTATGAAGATGCACTCCCTCTCTCTCTCTCTCGTTGCTAGTATCTCCTAGATTGATCTTGGTGACACGTAGGAAAATTTTGAATTATTGCTACGTTCCCCAACAGTGGCATCATGAGCTAGGTCTATGCGTAGATTCTATGCACGAGTAGAACACAAGTAGTTGTGGGCGATGGTTTGTTCAATTTTCATACCGTTACTAGTCCTATCTTAGTTCGGTGGCATTGTGGGATGAAGCGGCCCGGACCGACCTTACACGTACGCTTACGTGAGACAGGTTCCACCGACTGACACGCACTTGATGCATAAGGTGGCTAGCGGGTGTCTGTCTCTCCCAGTTTAGTCGAATCAGATTCGATGAAAAGGGTCCTTATGAAGGGTAAATAGCAATTGGCATATCACCATTGTGGCTTTTGCGTAGGTAAGAAGCGTTCTTGCTAGAAACCCATAGCAGCCACGTAAAACATGCAACAACAATTAGAGGATGTCTAACTTGTTTTTGCAGGGTATGCTATGTGATGTGATATGGCAAAAAGGATGTGATGAATGATATATGTGATTTATGAGATTGATCATGTTTTTGTAATAGGAATCACGACTTGCATGTCGATGAGTATGACAACCGGAAGGAGCCATAGGAGTTGTCTTAATTTATTGTATGACCTGTGTGTCAATGAAAACGCCATGTAATTACTTTACTTTATTGCTAACCGTTAGCCATAGTAGTAGAAGTAATAGTTGGCGAGATAAATTCATGAAGACACGATGATGGAGATCATGGTGTCATGCCGGTGACGATGGTGATCATGCCGCGCCTCGAAGATGAAGATCAAAGGCGCAAGATGATAATGGCCATATCATGTCACTTTATGATTTGCACGTGATGTTTGTCATGTTCACATCTTATTTTCTTAGAAGGACGGTAGCATAAACAAGATGATCCCTCACTAAAAAATTTCAAGAAAGTGTTCCCCCTAACTGTGCATCGATGCGAAAGTTCGTTGTTTCGAAGCACCATGTGATGATCGGGTGTGATAGATTCTAACGTTCGCATACAATGGGTGTAAGCCAGATTTACACACGCGAAACACTTAGGTTGATTTGACGAGCCTAGCATGTATAGACATGGCCTCGGAACACAAGAGACCGAAAGGTCGAACATGAGTCGTATAGTAGATATGATCAACATGAAGATGTTCACCGATGATGACTAGTCTGTCTCACGTGATGATTGGACATGGCCTAGTTGACTCGGATCATGTATCACTTAGATGACTCGAGGGATGTCTATCTAAGTGGGAGTTCATTAAATAATTAGATGAACTTAATTATCATGAACATAGTCAAAAGGTCTTTGCAAATTATGTCGTAGCTTACGCTTTAGTTCTACTGTTTAAGATATGTTCCTAGAGAAAATTTAGTTGAAAGTTGATAGTAGCAATTATGCGGACTGGGTCCGTAAACTGAGGATTGTCCTCATTGCTGCACATAAGGATTATGTCCTTAATGCACCGCTCGGTGTGCTGAACCTCGAGCCTCGTCTGTGGATGTTGCGAACATTTGGCATACACGTTTTGATGACTACATGATAGTTCAGTGCGTAATGCTAAATGGTTTAGAATTGAGGCGCCAAAGACATTTTTGAAACATCGCAGAACATATGAGATGTTCCAAGGACTGAAATTGGGATTTCAGGCTCGTGCCCATGTCAAGAGGTATGAGACCTCCAACAAGTTTCTTAAGCCTGCAAACTAAGGAAGGAAAGCTCAATCATTAAGCATGTGCTCAGATTGTCTGAGTACTACAATCGCTTGAATCGATGGGAGTTAATCTTCCAGATGAGATAGTGATGGTTCTCCAAAGTCACTGCCACCAAGCTACTAGAGCTTCGTGATGAACCATAACATATCAGGGATAGATATGATGATCCTTGAGCTATTCGTGATGTTTGACACCGTGAAAGTAGAAATCAAGTAGGAGCATCAATTGTTGATGGTTAGTATAACCACTAGTTTCAAGAAGGGCAAGGGCAAGAAGGGATACTTCATGAAACGACAAATCAGTTGCTGCTCTAGTGAAGAAACCCAAGGTTGAACCCAAACCTGAGACTAAGTGCTTCTGTAATGAGGGGAACGGTCACTGAAGCAGAACTACCCTAGATACTTGGTAGATGAGAAGGCTGGCAAGGTCGACAGAAGTATATTGGATATACATTATATTAATGTGTACTTTACTAGTACTCCTACTAGCACCAAGATATTAGATACCGGTTCGGTTGCTAAGTGTTAGTAACTCGAAATAAAAAGCTACGGAATAAACGGAGACTAGCTAAAGGTGAGATGACGATATGTGTTGGAAGTGTTTCCAAGGTTGATGTGATCAAACATCGCATGCTCCCTCTACCATCGGGATTGGTGTTAAACCTAAATAATTGTCATTTCGTGTTTGCGTTGAGCATAGACATGATTGGATTATGTTTATCGCAATACGGTTATTCATGTAAGGAGAATAATGGTTACTCTGTTTATTTGAATAATACCTTCAATGGTCTTCCACCTAAACTGAATGGTTTATTGAATCTCGATTGTAGTGATACACATGTTCATGCCAAAAGATATAAGATGGTAATGATAGTACCACATACTTGTGGCATTGCCATTTGAGTCATATTGGTATAAAACGCATGAAGAAGCTCCATTTTGATGGATCTTTGGACTCACTCATTTTTTTAAAAGGGATTGAGACATGCGAACCATGTCTATTGGTATATACGCATGACGAAACTCCATGCAGATGGATTGTTTGGACTCACTTGATTTTGAATCACTTGAGACATGCAAATCATACCACATGGGCAAGATGACTGAAAGGCCTTGTTTTCAGTGAGATGGAACAAGAGAGCAACTTGTTGGTAGTAATACATTTGATGTGTGCAATCCAATGAGTGCTGAGGCACGCACTGAATATCTTTATGCTCTTACTTCACAGATGATTTGAGTAGATTCTAAGTATATTTACTTGATGAAACACAAGTCTGAAATATTGAAAGGTTCAAGTAATTTCAGAGTGAAGTTGAAGATCATCGTGACAAGAGGATAAAATGTCTATGATATGATCATAGAGATAAATATCTGAGTTATGAGTTTGGTACACAATTAAGACATTGTGGAAATTGTTTCACGACTAATACCGCCTGGAACACCATAGTGTGATGGTGTGTCCGAACATCATAGCTGCACCCTATTGGATATGGTGCATACCATGATGTCTCTTATCGAATTACCACTATCGTTTATGGGTTAGGCATTAGAGACAACCGCATTCACTTGAAATAGGGCACCACGTAATTTCGTTGAGATGACACCATATGAAATATGGTTTAGAGAAACCTAAGCTGTCGTTTCTTAAAAGTTTGGGGCTGCGACGCTTATGTGGAAAAGCTTCAGGCTGATAAGCTCGAACCTAAAGCGGATAAATGCATCTTCATAGGACACCCAAAACAGTTGGGTATACCTGCTATCTCAGATCCGAAAGCAAAAGTGATTGTTTCTAGAAACGGGTCCTTTCTTGAGGAAAAGTTTCTCTCGAAAGAAGTGAGTGGGAGGATGGTGGAGACTTGATGAGGTTATTGAACTGTCACTTCAACTAGTGTGTAGCAGGGCACAAGAAGTTTTTCCTGTGGTGCCTACACCAATTGAAGTGGAAGCTGATGATAGTGATCATGAAACTTCGGATCAAGTCACTACCAAACCTCGTAGGTCGACAAGGATGCGTACTACTTCAGAGTGGTACGGTAATCCTGTCTTGGAGGTCATGTTGCTAGACAACAATGAACCTACGAGCTATGGAGAAGCGATGGTGGGCTCGAATTCCGACAAATGGATTGAGGCCATAAAATCCGAGAGAGGATCCATGTATGAATACAAAGTATAGACTTTGGAAGAACTACTTGACGGTCGTAAGGCTATTAGGTACAGATGGATTTTAAAAGGAAGACGGACAATGATGGTAAGTGTCACCATTATAAAAGCTCAACTTGTCGCTAAGCTGTTTTCCGACAAGTTCAAGGAGTTGACTGCGATGAGACTTTCTCACTCGTAGCGATGCTAAGAGTCTGTTGGAATTATATTAGCAGTTGGTGCATTATTTATGAAATGTTGTAGATGGGATGTCAAAACATTGTTTCCTCAACGATTTTCTTGAGGAAAGGTTGTATGTGATACAACCAGAAGGTTTGTCAATCCTAAAAGATGCTAACAAGTATGCAAAGCTCCAACGATCCTTCTAAGGACTGGAGTAAGCATCTCGGAGTTGGAATATACGCTTTGATGAGATGATCAAAGATTTTGGGTTTATATAAAGTTTATGAGAACCTTGTATTTCCAAAGAAGTGAGTGGGAGCACTATAGAATTTATGATGAGTATATGTTGTTAACATATTGTTGATCAAAAATGATGTAGAATTTCTGGAAAGCATATAGGGTTATTTGAAAAGTGTTTTTCAATGGAAAACCTAGATTAAGCTACTTGAACATTGAGCAACAAGATCTATAAGGATAGATAAAAAAACGCTTAATAGTACTTTCAAATGAACACATACCGTGACAAGATTTTGAAGGAGTTCAAAATAGATCGGCAAAGAAGGAGTTCTTGGCTTTGTTATAAGGTGTGAGTATTGAGTAAGACTCAAGACCTGACCACAACAGAAGAGAGAGAAAGGACGAAGGTCGTCCCCTATGTTTTAGACGTAGGCTCTACAGTATGCTATGTTGTGTACCGCACCTGAAGTGTGCCTTGCCATGAGTCGGTGAAGGGGTACAAGAGTGATCCAGGAATGGATCACAGGACAACGGTCAAATTTATCCTGAGTAACTAGTGGACTGAGGAATTTTCTCGATTATGGAGGTGGTAAAAGAGTTCGTCGTAAAGGGTTACGTCGATGCAAACTACACTAATCTGGATGACTCTGAGTAGTAAACCGGATTCATATAGTAGAGCAGTTATTTGGAATAGCTTCAAATAGCGCGTGGTAGCTGCATTTGCAAGATGACATAGAGATTTGTAAAGCACACACGAATATGAAAGGTTTAGACCCGTTGACTAATAACCTCTCTCAGAAGCGAGATATGATCAAACACCATGGGTGTTGGATTCATTACAATCACATAGTGATGTGAACTAGATTATTGACTCTAGTGCAAGTGGGAGACTGTTGGATATATGCCCAAGAGGCAATAATAAAATGGTTATTATTGTATTTCCTTGTTCATGGTAACTGTCTATTGTTCATGCTATAATTGTATTAACTGGAAACCGTAATACATGTGTGAATACATAGACCACAACATGTCCCTAGTGAGCCTCTAGTTGACTAGCTCGTTGATCAATAGATGGTTATGGTTTCCTAACGATGGACATTGGATGTCATTGATAATGGGATCACATCATTAGGAGAATGATGTGATGGACAAGACCCAATCCTAAGCATAGCACAAGATCGTGTAGTTTGTTTGCTAAGAGCTTTTCTAATGCCAAGTATCATTTCCTTAGACCATGAGATTGTGCAACTCCCGGATACCATAGGAATGCTTTGGGTGTACCAAACGTCACAACGTAACTGGGTGGCTATAAAGGTGCACTACAGGTATCTCCGAAAGTGTCTGTTGGGTTGGCACGAATCGAGACTAGGATTTGTCACTCCATATGACGGAGAGGTATCTCTGGGCCCACTCAATAATGCATCATCGTAATGAGCTCAATGTGACTAAGGAGTTAGTCACAGGATCATGCGTTACGGAACGAGTAAAGGACTTGCCGGTAACGAGATTGAACGAGGTATTGGGATGCCGATGATCGAATCTCGGGCAAGTAACATACCGGTGGACAAAGGGAATTATATACAGGATTGATTGAATCCCCGACATCGTGGTTCATACGATGAGATCATCATGGACATGTGGGAGCCAACATGGGTATCTAGATCCCGCTATTGGTTATTGGCCGGAGAACGTCTCTATCATGTTTGCATGGTTCCCGAACCCGTAGGGTCTTCACACTTAAGGTTTGGTGAGGCTAGAGTTGTTATGGGAAATTGTATGTGGTTACCGATTGTTGTTCGGAGTCCCGGATGAGATCCCGGACGTCACGAGGAGTTCCGAAATGGTCCGGAGATGAAGATCGATATATTGGACGAAGGGTATTGGAGTCCGGAATTGTTCCGGGGGTACCGAGTGACGACCAGCATGTCCGAAAGGGGTTTCGGAGGCCCCGACAAGCGTTGGGGGTCCTTATGGGCCAAGGGGAGGGGGCACATCAGCCCACTAATGGGTTGAGCGCCCCTCCCACCCCATCTCACGTAACTTGAAGAGGTGGGGGCGCCTCTCCTAGGGAAGCCACCCCTCCCGGCTTGGGGGGCAAGTATCCTAGGGGTGGTGGCGCCCAAACCCATCTAGGGTTTCCCTTGTGGCCGCCGCCCCTCCCCTAGGGAAACCCTAGGGTGCCTCCTCCTCCCCCTTCCCCCTATATATAGTGAGGGAGAGAGAGGGCAGCCGCACACCTTCCATGGCGCAGCCCCTTCCTCCTCCAACTCTTCCTCCTCCTCCGTAGTGCTTGGCGAAGCCCTGCAGGAATACCACAAGCTCGACCACCACGCCGTCGTGCTGCCGGAGCTCTCCCTCAACTTCCCATCTCCCCTTGCTGGATCAAGAAGGAGGATACGTCCCCGGGCTGTACATGTGTTGAACGTGGAGGCGCCGTCCGTTCGGCGTTAGATCGGATCTTCCGCGATTTGAATCACCGCGAGTACGACTCCATCAACCGCGTTCTACTAACGCTTCTGCTTAGCGATCTTCAAGGGTATGAAGATGCACTCCCTCTCTCTCTCGTTGCTAGTATCTCCTAGATTGATCTTGGTGACACGTAGGAAAATTTTGAATTATTGCTACGTTCCCCAACAAACAAGGCCCAGGGTGTTAGGTTTGTTGCCATGGCAGACGCCCACAGGGTGCCGTGTCTCAGGAGCTGGCTAGGCAAGCACTACTACTAGAGCTTGCTGCTAGTTACCGCGTGCATGATCCTCGATGGCGATGGCTATAGCAACAAGGACGATGATGACGATGTATATTTTGTGTAGCTAGGGCTTGAAAATAATCTGATGGTGTGTATATTTTGGTGAGGTGGCATATACTAAACCCTCAAGGTGATCATGAACTTGCGGTGGTAGGATGACACCCTGTTTTGGATGTGGTGGTGGTAGGATGATACCAAATTAAGTAGTGCTAGGTTGGAACTTGCTATGCCATATGATCATGCATGCTTATTATTTCTACTTCAATGATTGCTTCTTGATTGTTCTTTTGCTTGCTGCTTCAACTGCTGCTCTTGTCCACTGCTAGGAAAAATGGTATGCGGTGTTCATCGGGAGGGCACCAGGGGTTTACAGTTCATGGGAAGCTTGCAGTGAACAAGTGGCACCTTACAGCAACAACAACCATAGAGGGTTTAAGACAAGGCATGTGGCGGAAGCAGCTTACGCCAACTACGTGCGAAAGCACAGAGCTGGCATGGTTGAAGTTGGCAACATTGTGGTTGCCAAGCCGGCGCCACGCCTTGCAGTGAAGAACACATCATCATTGTGCAGTTCATTGCCATTGCAGCGTTGTGGTGTTGGTGAGCTAGATGTGATCATGTGTGAGGAAACCTCACACATAGGGTACACGGTTAGCACACCTTGCATCGTGTGTGCAACCAAACACCGTGCTTATGTGTGAGTTCAGGCAATGCGGGCAACCAAACACCGTGAGCTAAGCTATGCCCTAATGCGAGAAAACTAGATGTGGGCAACCAAACAATGTGCATATGCTGCATTACAGTCTGCATTTCCTCAACCAGTCTCCATTGAGTTAGGCTGAGCTAAGCTAGGGCCGCCAGCTACGGCTAGCAAACATGCCACAAGTGACCTTGCAAATTTCCCCAGCTTAATGAACCACAAGGGTTTTCCGCCGGGGGAAATGACCCGGAGAATCTCTAGATACCAAACGAGCCCTTAAGGTCCACCATCGATATAGCACCAACTAATGGAGAAATTCATGTACATATAGCACCAACTAATGGAGAAATTCATTTTTTGGGAAATATTCATGAGTGTGTGTATCATGCATTAGAGAAGGAGAGGGGGGGGGGGATAAAGAGCCCTGTCCACGAGTGAGTTACAGGTAATTACACAAAGGCACTCCGGCCACCTAGAGAACACGAGTCGCTAACTAACTGTTCCCGACTACCCACCTAGTCAAGTACCAAAGAAAGATCCAAGGTCCATCTTGATGAGTCCCGCAGTCTTCCACGCTTGGCCCTCGCTCGCCACCCTGCCAATCATGTCGTTAGCCGAAGGTGCCATACTATCTAAAATCACCGCATTCCGGTGCTTCCAAATCTCCCACATCACCAGCAATAGAATTGTCAGTATATCCTTTGCCTCTAGGACCTGTCGAGGCACACGAATTGCACCAATCAACCAACTTTCGACCAACTGTTGGTGCGGCATCAGGCGTGCCTAACACCGAGAGAACGTGGTGCCAAACCGTTCGCGCTAGAACACACTCGATAAGGATGTGGTTCAGCATCTCTTCCACCTGGTCGCAAAGTGGGCATGAGGCTTGATGGGGCAGCCCGCGGCGAGTCAAGCGACCCGAAGTCCAGCATCTGTTCCTGCCTTCAAGCCAAGCGAAAAAACGACACTGCTGCGGTGCCCTTGATTTCCATGCCATGTCTACATACGGAGCTACCTCCATGCCCGAAAATTTCGCCGCATAGGCCGAACACGCAGAATATGCGCCATTTTCCTCCAATGCTCACCTTGTCGAGTCCTCCCTAGAAGGCTCAAGTTCAATGGCCTCCATCCTATCCCAAAGATCAAAAACCTCCAGAAGTAGGGTGTGGTCAATGTCGGGCCCAACGTCGCTGGCCCATGTCCTGTTGTGTAGTGCCTCCTCTACCGATCTAGAGGTGTGTATCCCTTTGCGGACACAATGATATAAGCCAGGAGCGATGTCTTGGACCCTAAGCCCCTGCATCCATCAATCCTCCCAAAATAGTGTTGATCGATGATACGTCTCCAACATATCTATAATTTTTGATTGTTCCATGCTGTTATATTATCATTCTTGGATGCTTTACAATCATTTTATAGTCATTTTATATCTTTTTTGGTACTAACCTATTGACATAGTGCCCAGTGCCAGTTATTATTTTCTGCAGGTTTTTTACATCACAGGAAATCAATATCAAATGGAGTCCAACCACAGCGAAACTCCTGGGGGATTCTTTTGGGCCAGAAGACATCCAGTGGGCCAAGGAAGCACCTGGGGGTGCCCCGAGGGGAGCAACACCCACCAGGACGTGCCAGGAGGCCCATGCACGCCCTGGTGGGTTGTGCCCACCTTGGGTGCCCCCATGAACCACCTCTTTGCTCTATAAATACCCCAATATTCCAGAAACCCTAGGAGAGTCGACGAAAATCAATTCCAGCCGCCGCAGAGTCCAGAACCACCAGATCCAATCTAGACACCATCACAGAGGGGTTCACCACTTTCATTGGTGCCTCTCTGATGACGCGTGAGTAGTTCTTTGTAGACCTACGGGTCCGTAGTTAGTAGCTAGATGGCTTCCTATCTCTCTCTTGATTATCAATACAATGGTCTCTTGGAGATCCATATGATGTAAGCCTTTTTGCGGTGTGTTTGTTGGGATCCGATGAACTTTGAGTTTATGATCAGATCTATGTTTTTATCCATGAAAGTTATTTGAGTCTTCTTTGATCTCTTATATGCATGATTGCTTATAGCCTCGTATTTCTTCTCCGATATTTGGATTTTTTTGGCCAACTTGATCTATTTATCTTGCAATGCGAAGAGGTGCTTTGTAGTGGGTTCCATCTTACGGTTCTTGATCCCAGTGATAGAAGGGGAACCGACACGTATGTATCATTTCTACTAAGGATAACAAGATGGGATCTATATCTAAATAAATAGATAAATAGATCTTGTCTACAATATGTCATCGTTCTTATTGCATTACTACGTTTCTCCATGAACTTAATACACTAGATTCATGCTGGATAGCGGTCGATGTGTGGAGTAATAATAGTAGATGCAGGCATGAGTCGGTCTACTAATCTTGGACGTGATGCCTATATAATGATCATTGCCTTGATATCGTCATGATTATTTGAAGTTCGATCAATTGCCCAATAGTAATTGTTTTCCCACCGTTTGCTATTTTTCTCGAGAGAAGCCACTAGTGAAACCTATGGCCCCCGGGTCTCTTTTCATCATATTTGCCTTTGCGATCTATTTTCCTTTGCATTTATTTTCAGATCTACTAAACCAAAAATACAAAAAATACCTTGCTGCAATTTATTTGTTCCGCGATCTATTTATCCTATCTACCACTTTTACCTCACGTTATTTGCCTATCTTGAGGCGCCGTACCTGAAAGGGATTGACAACCCCTTTAACACGTCGGGTTGCGAGTATTTGTTATTTGTGGGCAGGTGTTGTTTGCGTGGTGTGAGGAGGTTCTCCTACTGGTTCGATAACCTTGGTCTCATCACTGAGGGAAATACCTACTGTCGCTATACTGCATCATCCCTTCCTCTTTGGGGGAATACCGACGTAGTTCTAGCAGACATCAAAAGGAATTTCTGCCGCCGTCGCCGGGGAGGATCTTCAACATCAACCAGGTTCCTAATCACAAATCTCATCTCCTCGCAATTTACATTATTTGCCATTTGCCTCTCATTTTCCTATCCCCCACTTCACAAAAATTTGCCGTTTTATTCGCCCTCTTTTTCGTTCGCCGTTTTCTCTTCAGATCTATTTGTGTCCTTGTTTCACAATGTCTAGTTTGAACGCTCCTCCTTGTTACCAGATTTTGAAGTTCTTTACTTCAAACAAAGACAAGGTGAAAATTTGAAGGATGTTTGGTATAGGCTTATGGAGTCTTACCGTGTTTGCAATCTAAAGGGAGATGCAAAAATTTTGCTTAGAAACTTTTATGTTGGATTGGGTTTGCATCATAGACAAACTCTTAGATTTTGCCGCAAAAGGGAATTTTATCGAACTTGATGTCAATGCTGCTTATGAAATTTTAGAAGGAATTTTGGGGGTTCCACCACAAAATAAAGGGTTTTCTTTAACCCCAGAGGGAGTCAAAATTTTGGACGAACTCGGTGATTTGCATAAACATATGGTTGAATTGCAAAAATATAATGAACCTCTCAAACACCTCAATGGCAGTATCAATCGTACGAACACTTTGATTTCCCTTTGCAATAAACGGTTGGATATTTTAGATCTCAAGATGGTTTCTTTTCCGGAAAATTTCGGGAAGCGCAAAGAGCCTCCCGGATTTGAAAAGAACCTCACTAAAGTGGCAAAGATAATGCATGACAACACTTAGATCCTACGTGTTATGCCTAGCTAGGGGCGTAAAACGACAACGCTTGTTGGGAGGCAACCCAATGAATAAAATTTATTTTTTCCTTTTGCTTTCTGTTTTTTCGTGTTATAAAAATTATGCTACTGTTTTAATTGTTTTGTTGTGTTTTAGTTAGTGTTTGTGCCCAGCAAGGCCTTTCGGAAGATTTGGGTGAAAGTTTATTTGATCTTGCTGAAAAACAGAAACTTTTGCACTCACAAGATTATTTGTCATTTTTAACAGAAAAGTGCTTTTGAGTTGATTATTTTTGAAGAAGATTAATAGAAAAATTTCTCACGTCCACCAGTTTATTTCAGAATTTTTGGAGTTACAAAAGTATTCGAAATATTCAGATTGCTACAGACTGTTCTGTTTTTGACAGATTCTGTTTCCTTTGCGTTGTGTGCTTGTTTTGATGATTCTATGGTTTTCTTTGATGAGTTTTTGCCATAGAAAAGTTGGAATGCAGTAGATATAATGCAAAAAAAATATAAGAATAGGTTTACGACAGTACTTATAGTAGTGATTTGTTTTCTTATACTAACGGATCTCACGAAGGTTTTGTTTGAGTTTTGTGTGATTGAAGTTTTCAAGTTTTGGGTGATCTTACGATGGATGAAGGAATAAGGACTAGCAAAAGGCTAAGATTGGGGATGCCCAAGGCACCCCAATATAATATTGAAAGAACTAGCAAGCAACTAAGGTTGGCGATGCCCCCGAGTGGCATCCCCGCTTTCTTCTAACAACCATCGGTATTTTAATCGAAGCTATAGTTTTATTCGTCACATAATATGAGTTTTGCTTGGAGCGTCTTGTATGATAAGAGTCTTTGCTTGTTTTGCTTTGTGTCTTAAGTGTTGAATGCTTGCTGGACACACCCTTTTGAGAGAGCCAAAAATTATGCTATGCTTGCTCCTATGCTTCACTTAAATTTTTAGAGCCATGGATTTGCTCTAGTGCTTCACTTATATCTTTTTGAGCACGGTGTGCTTTGTTATTTTTGAAGAAATGCTCTCATGCTTCACTTAGTTTTATTTGGGAGTTAGTAAATTTTAAGAAATACTCTCTTGCTTCACTTAGATTATTTTGAGAGAAATAAAAAAATTATGCTCATGATCTTCACTTATATTTGTTTGAGCTTATCAAAAGCAACATATGAAAATAGTCCCAAAGTGATAGATATCCAAGGAGGATATAATAAAAACTTCCATGAAGATCATTGGACAAAATAAACTTGATTCTTAGTAATGGTTTTGAGATATGACGATATGATATGTGATTCATGTTGATGAGTAATTGTGCTTTAGTAAGAATATTGATGTTAAGCACGAAAGTCAATACTTATGCAATGAAATTTATATCCTACTTATGGTGCATTATTCGGTGTTACTTATGCTTAATGCTTGGGTACAAGATTTTTTGCTTTTTGGTTTGTCGCTTCTCAATCTTTTTGCTAGCCTTCATTTTGCACTAAGTATGATCACTACTTATGCATCCAAAACCTTTTAAACCAGATTTGCCTTATGAGTCCACTATACCTACCTATATGCGGTATTTCCATGCCGTTCTAAGCAAGTTTGCTTGTGCCATTTCTAATTTTCAAAATAAATTTCTCTTTTGTGTGCTCTACCGCTCGCGAGGCGGTGAAGGATGACCAATATTTTCCATGCTAGATGTGTTATTCTCACGATGAGTGCTTATTCACTTGTCATTGCACGAGAGTACGGCAATGGTATTAGGGATGCCCAGTCCCGAAATGAAAAATGAATTTACTTTATGTTGTCAAACAATAAATTCCTTGGAAAGTGTTGGTATGGAGGGCACCCGTGGATACGATCAGCCATGGAAAGTGAAAGTAATGGTGGAAAAAGGAATAAACTTTATTTTTTGTTTGGGAACCGCCTATGATGTATCTAGCATGGAAAGTGTTGAGATCTCTAAGTCGTTTTTGTTGGTGGGAAAAGTATGCCTCTCAAAAATATTTTTATCTCTCAATTTAAGCTTTGAGCTCTGGCACCTCTACAAATCCCTACTTCCCTCCGCGAAGGGCCTTTCTTTTACTTATGAAATTTTTATTTTTAAATTTGAGTCTCCATCTTCTCTTATAAAGCACCAACTAAGGGGCACTATGATCGTATTTGAGCATTGGGTGTAGCTAATATTCGAGTGTGTTTCATGAATGGATCAATGATTGAGCATAACGGGCTAGGGTAACTTGCTTTAGTGTTGATATTTTGAAAGACATGGTTGCTTGTTGCTATGCTTGAGTATTAAAGTCTTCATGTCAAAACTAGACTATTGCTTTGAATCATATAAAAGTCCATATGTCCATGCTATAAACAAAAGAAATGTGATGAATATGTTAGGCAACATTCCACATCAAAAATTCTGTTTTTATCATTTACCTACTCGAGGATGAGCAGGAATTAAGCTTGGGGATGCTGATACGTCTCCAACGTATCTATAATTTTTGATTGTTCCATGCTGTTATATTATCATTCTTGGATGTTTTACAATCATTTCATAGTCATTTTATATCATTTTTTGGTACTAACCTATTGACATAGTGCCCAGTGCAGTTGTTGTTTTTTGCATGTTTTTTACATCACAGGAAATCAATATCAAACGGAGTCCAAACGCAGCGAAACTCCTGGAGGATTTTTTTTGGGCCAGAAGACATCCAGTGGGACAAGGAAGCACCTGGGGGGTGTCCCGAGGGGAGCAGCATCCACCAGGGCATGCTAGGAGGCCCAGGCGCGCCCTAGTGGGTTGTGCCCACCTTGGGTGCCCCCTGAACCGCCTCTTTGCTCTATAAATACCCCAATATTCCAGCAACCCTAGGAGAGTCGACAAAATCTATTCCAGCCGCCGCAGAGTCCAGAACCACCAGATCCAACCTAGAAACCATCACGGAGGGGTTCACCACTTCCATTGGTGCCTCTCCAATGATGCGTGAGTAGTTCTTTGTATACCTACGGGTCCGTAGTTAGTAGCTAAGATGGCTTTCTCTCTCTCTCTCTTGATTATCAATACAATGGTCTCTTGGAGATCCATAAGATGTAAGCCTTTTTGCGGTGTGTTTCTTGGGATCCGATGAACTTTGAGTTTATGATCAGATCTATGTTTTTATCCATGAAAGTTATTTGAGTATTCTTTGATCTCTTATATGCATGATTGCTTATAGCCTCGTATTTCTTCTCTGATATTTGGGTTTTGTTTGCCCAAGTTGATCTATTTATCTTGCAATGGGAAGAGGTGCTTTGTAGTGGGTTCGATCTTACGGTGCTTGATCTCAGTGACAGAAGGGGAACCGACACGTATGTATCGTTGCTACTAAGGATAACAAGATTGGGTCTATATCTAAATAAATAGATAAATAGATCTTGTCTACGTCATGTCATCATGCTTATTGCATTGCTCCGTTTCTCCATGAACCTAATACAATATATGCATGTTGGATAGCGGTCGATGTGTGGAGTAATAGTAGTAGATGCAGGCAGGAGTCGGTCTACTAATCTTGGACGTGATGCCTATATAATGATCATTGCCTGGATATCGTCATGATTATTTGAAGTTCTATCAATTTCCCAACAGTAATTGTTTTCCCGCCGTTTGCTATTTTTCTCGAGAAAAGCCACTAGTGAAACCTACGGCCCCTGGGTCTCTTTTCATCATATTTGCCTTTGTGATCTATTTTCCTTTGCATTTATTTTCAGATATACTAAAGCAAAAATACAAAAATACCTTGCTTCAATTTATTTGTTCCGCGATCTATTTATCCTATCTACCATTTTTACCTCATGTTATTTGCCTATCTTGAGGCGCCATACCCGAAAGGGATTAACAACCCCTTTAACACGTCGGGTTGCGAGTATTTGTTATTTGTGTGCAGGTGCTGTTTACGTGGTGTGAGGAGGTTCTCCTACTGGTTCGAGAACCTTGGTCTCATCACTGAGGGAAATACCTACTATCGCTATACTACATCATCCCTTCCTCTTTGGGGAAATACCGACGTAGTTCTAGCATACATCAATCGACCATTACCAAGGTGCGTCGCTGTTGCCACCTGGAAGATGTTACAAGCCTCAGTCGGGACCTATATATCAAAGCCTGCCCATGGTCTTGTTGCATCCATGTGTTGCAGCCACGACCATCGGGCCTGCAGTGCAAAGTTCAGCCACGTTAAGTCCGGGATGCCTAGGCCTCCGGCCCAGGTCGGTGTGCAAACCAAGCTCCAGGCGACCGCACACTTTCCATCGTTAGCCTCACTTTTACCAGACCATAAGAATCACCGACAAATTTTTGTTATGGCCTCGAGCGTGTTGGGTGGGATGTTGAGCGCAACATAGCATGCAATGGGATGGCGCAAAGAACTGACTTGATGAGCAGCAGGCGACTGCTTTTCAGCAGGGTGTCCCCTTTCGAGTGTGTTAACTTGCTTGCTACTTGCTGCACCAAATTGTGTAGCTGGGCCGCTGACAGCTTGCAGACGCTCAAGTGAAGGCCGAGGTATTTGCGTGGAAACGACCCATCGGGCAACCCACAGCTTCCGTGATTACCCGGGTCTAGTCCTCGGAGCACCTTATTAGCACGACCATGGTCTTAGCCAGATTCACTCTCAGTCCTGATGCATGCCCGAAGGTGTTAATGATATCTAGACATAGCTGGAGCTCACCCTCGTCGGGCTTGAGGAAGATCATAACATCATCGGCGAATATGGACATCCTTTGGTGCAAGCCCGTATGTGCTATGAGGCGAAGAGACCCCTCTCGGACGCTAGAGAGAATAGTCGATGTAGCGGCTCCATCATTAGTATGAAAAGCATGGGGGAGAGGTCCTCCCTGTCTGAAGCCCCTTCGGTTTCTGATCGGTGTTACCGGCACACCATTGACAAGAACCCTAGTTGAGGAGAAGAGCAGGCCCACTATACATGAGATCCATCGTGGCCCAAAGCCTAAGCTCGAAAGAACCTCAATCGCAAAAGGCCATTGAACCATGTCAAAGGCTTTTGATATGTCAAGCTTGACCATGACAGAAGCATTTTGAAGTGCATGAAGTTTCTTCGTTATACACTGCATGAGCATGATATTATCATGCATCGATCTCCCGCGCACAAACACGTTCTGGTGGACCCCCACAAGCCGTGGTAGGTCAGTGGCCAGCCTCATCGAGAGGACCTTGTCGAAGATTTTGATGGCCCCGTGTACCAAGCTCACCGGCCGAAAGTCCCGTATCTCCTCTGCGCCAACTTTTTTGGAATTAGAGTGACAAGGACTTTGTTGATAACATGCAGTACTCTCATGTCACCCCTGAACAAGCAGTCGAGCGCCCTCATGAAGTCCGTCTTGATGATGTCCCAACTGACAGCATAGAAATATCAAGAGAATCCGTCCGGGCCGGGGCCTTGTCCCCCATCATAGCTTTAAACACTTTCTCCACTTCATCAACTGAGAAAGGCACCTCTAGGTGTGCCAAGTCCAACCTAGGCAGGCACAGAGCATCGAAATTGAGGCTCCTCTCCCGTTGCGGCGTCAATCCAAGAATCCCCTCATAATAGAGATCCACTACCTCTGCAATATCCTCCTGACCGCCGGTGATGATGGTATTATCACTTCGAAGGCTCATAATGGCATTGCACCGCCTCCTGTGGCTAGCATGTTGTTTGAAGAACTGAGCGGGCGTGTCTCCGCCTCCAAGCCATGTCATCCGAGAATGCTGACGAGCTATGGTTCACTCTAGCCTAAGCAACTTCTGCTTGAGGGTTCTTCTTAAGGTGATTTTGTTCTCCTCAAGCGGTCTCGATTCCATGGCCTCATCCAAACGTAGAATCAGCTCAAGGTCAATGGCTATTGTCGCTCCAGCTTTGCAAAGCTTTGGTTGTGGCCTGTAGTTTATTATCCAACAACACGAATGGATTCCCAGTTGAAGGGACAGAAGCCCACGCAGCCGCCGCCACATCACGGAATCCCTCCGCCTTTGCCCAGAATGATTAAAACATATAGCACCATCCACGTGTCTCGTTATTGATAATAGATTAAGAAAATAGTGGATAAATAATGGTTGCAAAGTATAACTTGTAATAAGAAATGAGCAACTTGTAATAAGAAATGAGATCCGAAGAAAGTGAAGACTTTGATGAGCTCTTACAAAAATCCAATTGATGTTGTTCCCCTGACTATCATGCCATCAAAGGAGATTGTTCCTTTTGGTGAAGAATATGTCATCGCTGATGACATTGATGAAGATAATCCATCTGCTACTACGTCAGAGCAGTTGGATGATGAAATTGAAGTGGATGCTAGGTATCATCGCCCCTGCCTCAGTTCACTGCTGAAGAGGCAGGTGTTGAAGAAATTGAAGCTGAAGAAGAGGATGTGGACATCGGGTCTATGACTCCAGTGATGAATGATGATTATTGGGAAAGTCATCATCCCAATTCTCCTCTGACCACTCCTCTGCAACAAATTCCTCAGTCCCCCATGCAAACTAAAGAAATTCATATAGGTTCTGATCAAGGTCAAGCTTCACTTCATTCAATCCCCGAAGAAGTTCTAGCCACTAGTGCTGATGAAATGGAGAAGAAAACAGCAGAAGAAACTGTTCATGAGATTCCTCAGCCAGAGGCTCCAGAGGCTGTGCTTCAAGCGGCTGTGAAGACTTCCACTACAAATCTTCAGCCCAAGCCACAGAATCCTCACTCCAGGAAGCAGAAGTTCAAGGCTGAAGACTTGTTTGCTGAGCATCATTTCTTCTCTGATTTCAATCCTTATGACTCTGCTCGCCTTCACCACGAGCATTTCTGGACTGCTTCTCAGATGAACTTTTATTCAACACTGTTGTTTGACAAGGATAAAATATTTGACCATATGCAAATTCCTCATGTGGATATGGAGTCTCTTCCATGTTTCACTCCAGTCCTCAGTGTTCTTCATGATACAAGGCTACTCAACTTCTGCACCGACATCTGCAACTAGAATGAAGAGCTTATTCTTAATTCTATGCCACTTTGCATCTGACAGGCAATGTTGATGATGTGAATTCATGGGTTCTGGACTAGATGACTGAAAATAATCATCACAAAGCTCCAGCCTCTGAATTGCTTCATAACGTCCCAGTCAGTCCACCCACTGAAGGTGCTCTGAAACTATATGAAGAACCTGAATTGCAAAATCATTTGATGCAAGTGCTGATGAAGCCTTTGAAGGCTGGCCAAGCTCCAAGGACAAATTTCCTCGCCACGGATTTGTTGTATGTGCCAAGGACTGTCTATCGCATTCTGGCCAAAACCCTTAGTCCTATTAAGGGCCACAACTCTAAAGAATAAGAAGTTGTTGGCATCATGAAGAACTTGCTTTTTAACATCATGCATGGTATTCCAATCAACTATCATGATTTCTTCATTAGGACTTTGGCCAATGCTGCTTTGTCACCTTTTGAGTTGAAGCCGTACGCTCCCTGGATCATGAAATTCATCAGATCAAGGACTTCAATTCATTACAAAGCTGACTTTCAGAATCATCTTAGCTATTTGCCACCAATTGAAGTCCTCAAACAGACTATTTCCTCAGCTGATGAGAAGGGCAAGGCTGCAATTATTAATGAAGGCACTCATCCTCTGGACGGTCAATTTCGAAAGGCAGCATCCTACTCAACAAATGATGACTCCGCCACTCATGACACTGCTGCAAATGCTTCAAAGCAATATCCTCAGGCAACTGCTCCGTGTGTGATGACTGATCATGAGCTGCTCCTAAGTCTTCATCAGAAGGTGGATAGAAATCACAAGTGGGTCAAGCGTCACTTTGGTGCAATTCTTCAGAACATGACTGTCACTCAAAACATTGTGAAGAAGAATCACCATTATCTGCATCAAGTCTTTGACCGCACCTGGGCCATTCTTTCGCATATCTACACTGATGATGAACTCAAGAAGATGGACTTCCAACAGGACTTTGACTGGTCTCAGCTACCTTCGAAGAAATTCAAGAACATCAAAGTTCCTAAGTTAGTCGTCAGCTCATATTCTTCATCGCGTGAGATAGACGAAGCTGAAAATTTGGATGACGCCGCGGCAGGCCCTACAACAATGGACGACCCCAACAACACTGGTGCTCCCTCGACATCATGATGATATTCTTCACGGGCGTTAGTCCTCATTTTTCGTCCCTTTTGGTTAGTTGATGACAAAGGGGGAGAAATTTGAGTTAGTCTTCAAGCGGTTCTATTATATGGGTATTTTTTTGTTAAGTTACAACTCTCGTTCTTCTGATGTGTTTGATTCGCTGAGTTGTAAACTTAAGTCCTATGGTGGTATGCTACTTTTGACTACTTTATGCATGCTTAATTCCTCAAGTACTTAATGCACGCATGCTGAATTTTGTCAGACACCATATTTCCTCATGCATTTCAAATTCTTCATTCAATATGTTAAATGCGTGTATGAATTACAAGATATAGGGGGAGATCTCCATGATATTGCTCTACAATGTGCATCTGCTATCTAAGGCAAATGTCACAACCCTGGTCAGTGCATGCATTAGAGTGTTTGCATCATGTTTAAACTTTAAAGAAACTTGAAATGGGGATTGCTTAAACCCTAGTACCAAATGAATTCAACTAGGTTCAAATAAAAATATTTTCAATAACCCAAAATGCCTTTAGAAAATTTCATGATTTTTGATAAAGGTGAAAACCTCTGCCAAAAATGGTGTACATATTTCTAGGCCATTCTGGATTTTTTGAATTAAATCATATGTTATTTGCATTTGGGCATTTAAATGCTACATAATATTTTAAATGTCCAAATATTCATGAACTAAAATGTTTACTGTTGGAAATAATCCAAACAGTAGCCTCAAGCAGTTGCATGAATTTTGAGCTTGTTTTAGTATTTTTTAATAAAGCCCTAAAGATTACACAAAAATAGAAAACTAAAAGTATTAGAAAAGAAGAGAGAGAAGGACTTACCTGGGCTCACCTGTGCAGCCACCTGGCGGCCCAAGTGGCCGGCCCAACCCACCAGGCCACCCCCTCCTGTCATCTTCCTCCCCCTCACCCCAAAGCAGCTCAGTGGCGAGCGCTGACGTCACCGTGGCCTCCTCCCTGCCCGCTTCCTCCCTCCCCGGCCCTTCTAGCGACGCCACGGGGACGCCTTGTGACCCCTCTCTCCTCTCCCTCGCTCCCTGGTCTCTCTCCTCCTCCCTAGCTCCTCCCCGAGCTCCGTCCGAGAGCAGTCGTCGCCGTCGCTCGCCGTTACCGCGCCCAGAGCTGCTCCGTCGCCCCCTGTCTGTGGCCAGAGGCTCCGCCTTGTCTGGCCCGTCCTCCCGGTCGACACACGTGACTGCAGGAGCCCCACAGCGTCGTCCCCGCCGCCTTCATCGCCGCTTCTATTTGGCGATTGCCACGGTCGATTCGTCGTCCTCAGTGCATCCCCGACCTCTCGTGCCCGTCGACCTCAATGTGAGCCCCTGCACCTCTCACCCATCTCCCCGTCGATGCGTTCCTCCTCTAACCGCCACCCGTATGTAACCGAGCGCCGCCATCCCCCATGGCTAGCGAGCCCGCGCTTCCGAGCCTCTCCCGCTCGCTCCAGGGGCACTAACATGCTCCTAGCACCTTCAGGAGGGTGTCTAGCCAACCCGCTTGCTCGCTCGAGCGCTACAGCTGCGTCACCGCTTCCGTCTGAGCTCCGGACGCCGCCTCTATGCTCGCCGTCGTCATCTCCGACGACCTTGAGGCCTCCCGATCGCTTTGCTAGACGCGGTCGAGCATGGGCTACCTCCTGGTGGCCTTCGCGCGTCCAGCCGCCGCCTGTAGCTCAAGTCCGGCAAGTTGCCGCCGCAGTTTTGGTCGTCGCCGGTGAAACTCCAGCGACTGCCGACGTGGACATCATTAGGCCCTAACCCAGCCAGCTAAACACCCTAGCAGCCACTGACACTAGGCCTTACACTAGGTTTGACCCGGAGTAGCCGCGTTGACCTGCCGACCCAATGCTGATGTCATGCTGACGCAGTAAATAGTTTCTGTATTTAAAATAATTCAGAAATTTTAGAAAATGTCCAAAACTTCTAAAATTCATAGAAATTCAACCATAACTCAGAATGAAATAAGTTGTATATGAAAAATGATCAGAAAAATCCAATCTATCCATCTGTACTGGTTTCATGCATGATTAAACAACTTAACCTTGCTGTTTAGTGCAAAACATGATAAAGCACTAATTAAGTTCATAGTTTGAGTTTGGGGTTGAACCTTTGGTTCAAAATGATTCAAACCCATATGGTTTTAGTTGCATTAGCTCAACTACAGCATATTGCCATGTCATGATCATGCATCATATTGTGCATTGCATTGATCGTGTTTCCTTCTCTGTTGCCGGTATTTGTCCCCTCTCGATAGACGTGGTTTCGATGATGAATTCGGTGACACCAATGAAGAGTTATATCATCTTTAGAAGTGCTAGGCAAGCAAAAAACCCTTGTTCATTCCGATACAATCCCACTCTCTTGCTCCTGCTCTCTTATACTGCATTTAGGATAACAACAGTTCATCTGTTACTTGCTGCGGTAGTTGAACCCCCTTTTCCTCTGCATGACCTGTCATTACCACAGTAAATAGATGAAACCCACTAGCATGAGTAGGAGTTGTTTGAGCCCTGTTGTGCTTACTCATTCATGCTTGTTTGTCATGCCTGCTACTGCTTAGAGTTGAGTCAGGTCTGATTCATCGAGGATGAATTGGAACGGTGATGAACATGTCCTACTGTGTGTGAGCTAAGTGTGTGAACACGATTTGGTAAAGGTAGCGGTCAGAGGCCATGTAGGAGTACATGGTGGGTTGTCTCATTGAAGTCGTCCTCAGGAACTGAGTTCTGTGTTTGTGATCCATGAACAACTACTACCACACGTTGGGCCATGAAATATGACCCCGCTCGAATTATTAACCGCCCCTGTCCTTTGTCCAGGAGTTGCAAGTAGTTTCTGGTATTTGTAGTTGCTAGAGGCCGTGCGCAGCACTGACCTGAGGGGTGGGCTATGATGCGGTAGGCACGTGGTCGGGTACGTCGGGCGCCCGTTTGGTGTCGTGGAACCCTGTACACATCGTTCGGGGCCGTATGTGGAAACCTCGGCCGGAATCCCTGCGGATGGAACCTGAATAGGAGATAAACCTAGATTAGAGACTTGTGTGGTTAGTCGGGTCATGGTCTACACCCACGTCGGCTTTCGGTTGAAGTCTGCCGAGCACATGTCATGTGCAGACGCTAAGTGGTGGAAACATGTGTGAAGAAGTACACCCCTGCAGGGTTATAAATGTTCTATTCGAATAGCCGCGTCCGTGGCAAAGGACCTCTGGGTTGCCTATACAGTTCATAGACAAGTGAAAGTGGATACTCTAAAATACGCAAGATAAATGTGAGTGCTATGGATGGCGTTCTCATAGGGAGACGGGAGCGGATCCATAGTAGTGTATTGGTATGGTGAATATGTGGACTCGTGTGCGCCACCTCAAAAGAGTTACTTGCAGTCATAGTTCAGGTTAGCCACTGAGTCAAAGCTGGCTTGCTGCAGTTAAACCCCACCACCCCCTTTGTTGATAATGATGCATATGTAGCTAGTTCTGATGCAAGTCTTGCTGGGTACATTTGTACTCACGTTTGCTTAATTTATGTTTTTGCAGAGAGACTCCAGTCTCGCTAGTAGTTCCGCATGGACTTTGACATTTAGCTTGTTACCTCAACTACGATCTTGTGCCCTCGGCAGGATCTGGTAGATAGCCAGGCTTCTCAGCCCTTTTCATTTGTAGTTGTCTGTACTCAGACATGTTAAGCTTCCGCATGTGCTTTTGGTTTGTATGCTCTGAATGTTGGGTCATGATACCCATGATTGTAATACTTTGCTCCTCCGAGTCTATTGAATAAATATTTGTGTTGTAGAGTCATGATGTGATGCCATGTTATATTTGCACATATCGAGCATATTGTGTGTATGATTATTGAAATGCTGGGTATGTGTGGGATCCGACAACCTAGTTGTTTATTCTTGGTAGCCTCTCTTACCGGGAAATGTCTCCTAGTGCTTCCACTGAGCCATGGTAGCTTGCTACTGCTCCGGAACACTTAGGCTGGCCGGCATGTGTCCTTCTTCGTTCCTGTGTCTGTCCCTTCGGGGAAATGTCACGCATTGTTCCTTTAAGTCCCTGTAGCTTGCTATGACTTGGTGATACGTCTCCAACGTATCTATAATTTATGAAGCATTCATGCTATTTTATTATCTGTTATGTGATGTTTACGGGCTTAATTATACACTTTTATATTACTTTTGGGACTAACCTATTAACTGGAGGCCCAGCCCATATTGCTGTTTTATTGCCTGTTTCAGTATTTCGAAGAAAAGGAATATCAAACGGAGTCCAAACGGAATGAAACCTTCGGGAGCGTGATTTTTGGAAAGGATATGATCCGAGAGACTTGCAGTTCAAGCCAGGGAAGGTTCGAGGAAGCCAGGAGATAGGAGGGCGCGCCCACCCCCTAGGCGCGCCCCCTGTCTCCTGGGCCCCTCGAGGCTCCCCCGACCGACTTCTTTCGCCTATATAAGTCCATGTACCCTAAAAACATCGTAGAAGAAGATAGATCGGGAGTTCCGCCGCCGCAAGACTCTGTAGCCACCAAAAACCTCTCGGCAGCCTGTTCTGGCACCCTGCCGGAGGGGGGATCCCTCACCGGTGGCCATCTTCATCATCCCGACACTATCCATGATGAGGAGGGAGTAGTTCACCCTCGGGGCTGAGGGTATGTACCAGTAGCTATGTGTTTGATCTCTCTTTCTCTCTCTCTCTCTCTCTCTCGTGTTCTCTCTGTGGCACAATCTTGATGTATCGCGAGCTTTGCTATCGTAGTTGGATCTTATGATATTTCTCCCCCTCTACTCTCTTGTGATGAATTGAGTTTTCCTCTTGAAGTTATCTTATCGGATTGAGTCTTTAAGGATTTGAGAACACTTGATGTATGTCTTGCTGTGCTTATCTATGGTGACAATGGAATATCACGTGATCCACTTGATGTATGTTTTGGTGATCAACTTGCGGGTTCCGCCCATGAACCTATGCATAAGGGTTGGCACACGTTTTTGTCTTGACTCTCCGATAGAAACTTTGGGGCACTCTTTGAAGTACTTTGTGTTGGTTGAATAGATGAATCTGAGATTGTGTGATGCATATCGGATAATCATGCCCATGGATACTTGAGGTGACAATGGAGTATCTAGGTGACATTAGGGTTTTGGTTGATTTGTGTCTTAAGGTGTTATTCTAGTATGAACTCTATGATAGATCGAACGGAAAGAATAGCTTCATGTTATTTTACTACGGACTCTTGAATATATAGAACAAAAAGGATAGCTTTGAGGTGGTTTCATACCCTACCATAATCTCTTCGTTTTTCTCCGCTATTAGTGGCTTTGGAGTGACTCTTTGTTGCATGTTGAGGGATTGTTATATGATCTATCTATGTTATTATTGTTGAGAGAACATGCACTAGTGAAAGTATGAACCCTATGCCTTGTTTCCTACCATTGCAATACCGTTTACGCTCACTTTTATCATTAGTTACCTTGCTGTTTTTATATTTTCAGATTACAAAAACCTTTATCTACCATCCATATTGCACTTGTATCACCATCTCTTCGCCGAACTAGTACACCTATACAATTTGCCATTGTATTGGGTGTGTTGGGGACACAAGAGACTCTTTGTTATTTGGTTACATGGTTGTTTGAGAGAGACCATCTTCATCCTATGCCTCCTATGGATTGATAAACCTTAGGTCATCCACTTGAGGGAAATTTGCTACTGTCCTACAAACCTGTGCACTTGCAGGCCCAACAACGTCTACAAGAATAAGGTTGTGTAGTAGACTTCAAGCTCTTTTCTGGCACCGTTGCCGGGGAGGCTAGGTAAGCGGCACTCACACCCCGTCAAGTAAGCTCTTTTCTGGTGCCGTTGCCGGGAAGGTGAGTGCTTGAAGGTATATCTTTAGATCTTGCAATCGAATCTTTTTGTTTCTTGTTTTATCACTAGTTTAGTTTATCAAAGAAAACTACAAAAAATGGAATTGAGGGTGCCTCATATGCTTCATCTTTTTAATATCTTTCATGAGAATGAAGGAAAGGAAAATTGTGCTCAAGTGCTAGAATAAGAATGCATTAAAATGTTTGGTACTAGATCTTTGTATGATGAGCATGATTGCAATGTTGTTAGTATGAATTCCTTGAATATCCATGATGCTAATGATATGCAAAGCCACAAGCTTGGGGATGCTATGTTTGATGAATATGATATGCTTAGTCCCCCAAGTTTCGATGAGAATATTTATTATGATGAAAGCATGCCTCCTATTTATGATTATTATATTGATGAAAGTGGGTTTGGAAGATAGTCAACTTTAGGAAGTAGTGATCCCACTATTTTGGAGGATGTTGAATCTTATTGTGATGAACATGAAAGTGGATTTGGAAAAGTGTCAACTTTATTAAGTGATGATTCCACTATTTCGGAAGAGGTTTTCCAATTGATTATGAGAACAAAGTTACTATCTATGATGATTATTGTGATGACTTGTATGCTATTAGGAATAATGATAACCATGAAACTTGTCATCATGGTTTTAGTTTTCAATTGGATTATGCCTCACATGATAATTATTTTGTTGAATTTGCCCCCACTACTATTCATGAGAAGAATTTTGCTTATGTGGAGAATAGTAAATTTTCTATGCAAGTAGATCATGAAAAGAATGTTCTAGGTGCTGGTTATATTGTTGAATTCATTCATGATGCTACTGAAAATTATTATGAGGGAGGAACATATGCTTCTAGGAATTGCAATAATATCAAGTTTCCTCCCTATGTGCTTAAAATCGTGAAGCTATGCTTGTTTTGCCTTCCTATGCTAGTTGATTATTGTTCCCATAAGTTTTTTGCTCACAAAATCCCTATGCATAGGAAGTGGGTTAGACTTAAATGTGCTAGTCATATGCTTCATGATGCTCCTATTATGTTTCAACCCTTATCTTTTATGTGAGCATCATTGTCATCATCATGCCTAGCTAGAAAGGCATTAAAGGAAAGCGCTTGTTGGGAGACAACCCAATATTTACCCTTACTGTTTTTGTGTGTCCACATGATTATGCTACTGTAGTAATCATGTTTTATAGCTTTTGTTTCAATAAAGTGCCAAGTAAGACCTTTGGGATAGCTTACGGTGATAGTTGTGTTGATCCTGCTGAAAATCAGAAACTTTTTCACCCAGTAAATTAGTTTTGTTAATTTACAGAAACGTGATCTTGATCTGATTATTTTTGCTATGGATTGGTACACGAATTTCTTAGGACTTCCTAATTTGGTAGGATTTTTGGAGTTCCTGAAGTATATGTTTGATACAGATTACTACAGAGTGTTCTATTTTTAACAGATTCTGTTTTCTGTGTTGTTTGCTTATTTTGATGAATCTATGAGTAGTATCGGAGGGTATGAACCATAGAGAAGTTGGAATACCGTAGATAGTACACCAATATGAACTTAGAATGAGTTAATTGCAGTACCTAAGTGGTGGTTTTATTTTCTTATACTAACGGAGCTTACGAGTTTTCTGTTGAGTTTTGTGTTGTGGAGTTTTCAAGTTTTGGGTAAGATTCGATGGACTATGGAATAAGGAGTGGCAAGAGCCTAAGCTTGGGGATGCCCAAGGAACCCCAAGGTAATATTCAAGGACAACCAAGAGCCTAAGCTTGGGGATGCCCCGGAAGGCATCCCCTCTTCCATCTTCGTTTATCGGTAACTTTACTTGGAGCTATATTTTTATTCGCCACATGATATGTGTTTTGCTTGGAGCGTCATTTACTTTTGTTAGTATTAGCTTGCTGTTATTTATAATAATGTTTTGCATCTTTATTTTCAATAAAAATGTCAAGGATAGCCTTTACCATGCTTATTTTGCTAGTATACATGTTGCTGTTTGAAAACAGAAAGTTTACCGTTGTTGCAAAAATTACCTAGAAAAGTCAAAGAAGGATATAATGTTGAAACTTTTTGCATAATGAGCTATGATAAACCTTCTACAGCGTAGTATTTTTCTCATTATTGTTGGAGTTAGGGAAGTATGATGAATCTTGCATTCTTTACAGACTACTGTTTTGGCAGATTGCTGTTATGTTTGCATTGTTTGCATATGTTTGCCAGTTTAATGATTCTATTTGAGGAGTATTAAATATGCAGAGACATTTAGTATGCAATGTTGAATAATAATTTTAGTGGTTTGTTACAGTAGAAAATGATAAGGTTTTGCATTGGTTTATACTAACCTATCTCACGAGTTCTTGTTGAGTTTGGTGTGGATGAAGCTTTTGATAAAAAAGAGAAACCATGATATGAGAGGAATTAAGGAGACACAAAAGCTCAAGCTTGGGGATGCCCAAGGCACCCAAGATAATATTTCAAGAAATCTCAAGCATCTAAGCTTGGGGATGCCCCGTTAGGCATCCCACCTTTCTTCTTCAACAATTATCGGTTAGTATCGGTTGAACCTAAGTTTTTGCTTCTTCACATGAGTTGTGCTATCCTTGCAATGTCATTTTATTTTGTTTTGCTTGCTGTTTGAATACAGTACCAAGATCTGAAATTCTTTAATTAGAGAGAGTCTTCACATAGTTACATAATTATTTAGCTACTCATTGATCTTCACGTATATCTTTTTGGAGTAGTTTTTCATTTACTTGTGTGCTTCACTTATATCCTGTGAGTAAATTGTTGAATGAGTTGATTGTCATAAATCTGAAATTATATATGTCTCATTTGCTTATCCCATGGGGAGTAATGACTTCACATCTAAAAAGTATACGTTGTAAATTTATTGAAGGTTAGCAAGCATTGTATTGGTCATTTGAACAATTCATGAAAGAATATTGAAGGAAGAGAGATTTAACATATAAATATACTATCTTAGACATCTTTTATAATTGTGAGCACTCATTAGGTATGAAATGCTAAAGAGTTGATGTTGGACAAGGAAGACAACATAATGGGTTATGTTTTCTCACATCTCAGTTAAAGTATATTGTCATGGATCATTCAAACATGTTGAGCTTGCCTTTACCCTCATGCTAGCCAAAATTCCTTGCACCAAGTAGAGATACTACTTGTGCTTCCAAATATCCTTAAACCCAGTTTTGCCATGAGAGTCCACCATACCTACCTATGGATTGAGTAAGATCCTTCAAGTAAGTTGTCATCGGTGCAAGCAATAAAAATTGCTCTCTAAATATGTATGGTCTATTAGTGTGAAGAAAATAAGCTTTATACGATCTTGTTATGGAAGCAATAAAAGCGACGGACTGCATAATAAAGGTCCATATACAAGTGGCAATATAAAATGACGTTCTTTTGCATTAAGATTTTGTGCATCCAACCATAAAAGCGCATGACAACCTCTGCTTCCCTCTGCGAAGGGCCCATCTTTTACTTTATGCAAGAGTCAAGGTGATCTTCACCTTTCCCTTTTTCATTTTATCCTTTGGCAAGCACCTCGTGTTGGGAAGATCCTGATATATATATCCAATTGGATGTAAGTTAGCATGAACTATTATTGTTGACATCACCAAAAGGTGAATACGTTGGGAGGCAACACTATAAGCCCCTATCTTTCTTAGTGTCCGATCAAAACTCCATAACCATTAGTATTGCGTGAATCTTAGCAATTGTAGAAGACTATATGATAGTTGAGTATGTGGAGTTTGCTAAATCAAAGCTCTGACATAGACCCTTCCTGAAAATAAGATGAATTGTAATTGTTTGATGACTGAGAATGAAGTTTGCTAGTTTTCAAGAAAGTTTATGTCTATGCTTTAACATGTGAATTGCTTGTTGCTTGTTCGTGAGAAGTTTTATGAGATGAACTACTGTTATGACATATAGTCATGCTAGAAAAGGTGATCGAAATTATCATTGATCAAACTTGTGCACCTGCTAGCATTCACACTTCATAAATTCTTTCTTTTATCATTTACCTACTCGAGGACAAGCAGGAATTAAGCTTGGGGATGCTGATACGTCTCCAACGTATCTATAATTTATGAAGCATTCATGCTATTTTATTATCTGTTTTGGATGTTTACGGGCTTTATTATACACTTTTATATTACTTTTGGGACTAACCTATTAACCGAAGGCCCAGCCCATATTGTTGTTTTGTTGCCTGTTTCAGTATTTCGAAGAAAAGGAATATCAAACGGAGTCCAAACAGAATGAAACCTTCGGGAGCGTGAATTTTGGAAAGGATATGATCCGGGAGACTTGGAGTTCAAGCCAGGGAAGGTTCGAGGAAGCCAGGAGATAGGAGGGCGCGCCCACCCCTCCTAGGCGCGCCCCCTGTCTCCTGAGCCCCTCGAGGCTCCCCCGACCAACTTCTTTCACCTATATAAGTCCATGTACCCTAAAAACATCGAAGAAGAAGATAGATCGGGAGTTCCGCCGCCGCAAGCCTCTGTAGCCACCAAAACCTCTCGGGAGCCCGTTCCGGCACCCTGCCCGAGGGGGGGTCCCTCACCGGTGGCCATCTTCATCATTCCGGTGCTATCCATGACGAGGACGGAGTAGTTCACCCTCGGGGCTGAGGGTATGTACCAGTAGCTATGTGTTTGATCTCTCTCTCTCTCACGTGTTTTCTCTATGGCACGATCTTGATGTATCGCGAGCTTTGCTATTATAGTTGGATCTTATGATGTTTCTCCCCCTCTACTCTCTTGTGATGAATTGAGTTTTCCTCTTGAAGTTACCTTATCGGATTGAATCTTTAAGGATTTGAGAACACTTGATGTATGTCTTGCCGTGCTTATCTGTGGTGACAATGGGATATCACGTGATCCACTTGATGTATGTTTTGGTGATCAACTGTTGGGTTCCGCCCATGAACCTATGCATAGGGGTTGGCACACGTTGTCGTCTTGACTCTCCGGTAGAAACTTTGGGGCACTCTTTGAAGTACTTTGTGTTGGTTGAATAGATGAATCTAAGATTGTGTGATGCATATCGTATAATCATGCCCATGGATACTTGAGGTGACAATGGAGTATCTAGGTGACATTAGGGTTTTGGTTGATTTGTGTCTTAAGGTGTTATTCTAGTATGAACTCTATGATAGATCGAACGGAAAGAATAGCTTCATGTTATTTTACTACAGACTCTTGAATAGATAGAACAAAAAGGATAGCTTTGAGGTGGTTTCATACCCTACCATAATCTCTTCATTTGTTCTCCGCTATTAGTGGCTTTGGAGTGACTCTTTGTGCATGTTGAGGGATTGTTATATGATCTATCTATGTTATTATTGTTGAGAGAACTTGCACTAGTGGAAGTATGAACCCTATGCCTTGTTTCCTACCATTGCAATACCGTTCACGCTCACTTTTATCATTAGTTACCTTGCTGTTTTTATATTTTCAAATTACAAAAACCTTTATCTACCATCCATATTGCACTTGTATCACCATCTCTTTGCCTAACTAGTGCACCTATACAATTTGCCATTGTATTGGGTGTGTTGGGGACACAAGAGACTCTTTGTTATTTGGTTGCAGGGTTGTTTGAGAGAGACCATCTTCATCCTACGCCTCCTATGGATTGATAAACCTTAGGTCATCCACTTGAGGGAAATTTGCTACTGTCCTACAAACCTGTGCATTTGCAGGCCCAACAACGTCTACAAGAAGAAGGTTGTGTAGTAGACATCACATGGGTTCGTACATTGTTGATCGACACGTTCGCTGCTAGGTCATGTATGCATGTCCCTGTAAGTTAGCGCCACCTTGGGTTTATGACTAGTCATGTCGGCCCGGTTTCTTTGTCATATGGATGCTAGCGGCACTATGATATACGTGAGCCAAAAGGCGCAAACGGTCCCGGGCGAGGTAAGGTGGCACCCGTGGGAATACCGTGCGTGAGGCCGCAAAGTGATATGATGTGTTACAATGCTAGATCGGTGTGACTTAGGATCGGGCTCCTGACAACTTTGGTATCAGAGCCTGACTGCCTGTAGGATTACCAAGCCAAACTGGTCGAAGTTGAGTCTAGAAATTCTTTGGTTATATAAGGAATTGATTGTGGGATGGACGTAAGGCTCTTTTTACTCCTTACACCTTATGCCTTCTGATCCCAGTCATTTTATCCTTCCTAGGGGGTTAAGGAACTAGGTTTTCTCTTCTTTCTATCAGGATCTTGTGTTACTAATCTGTAGACTTATAGGAATGATGAATTCAAGTCTCAGTTCAGTTTCTTCTACCTTCGTGTGCTCATAGTTGATCTCGGAACCTTGATATTGTGATGTTGAGTGGCTATGCCACCATTTTGCAGGATGTCTCAAATCTTATTGAGAATTTGCAGCCGTTATGATGTCTGAGTCATCCCAGATTTCTAAACAATCTAATGCACTTGCAAAATCCTTTCCCTCTGGTTTCGGTGTCCTTCTAGGCCAGGTTAATCACACTAATTGCTGAGTTGAGGTACTCTATTGCCTCGACATATATGTTGGAGTTATTATTATGACCCTAGGTGTCTTAGGGGATCATCTAGTAATCTAGCCATGTTTTGTGTTCCCAATGTGATGATTCTGGCCATCATTCTCGAAAGCATCCCGTGATGCCACTTAGTTAGTAGGCATTCTACTCCTGGGTTTCTGAACCTGAGATTCACCCTACTTACTTCATGTTGATAGTGTTGCTAGTTCCTTTAGGTTATTAGTAACCTTTGTAATAGTCCTCAAGGTCCGTGGTATTTCCTTCTTCCAAATACCATGAACCATTCTTGGAAGAAGTTCTTTTGAACCGAAAGATCACAATAGAGTGCTCTTGATGAGTTCTCCATTCCATGTTGTGAGTCTGCTAGTTCTACCTTTCTGCATGGGTCATCCGAAAGAAATGTTGATTTTTTCTCGTCATACTAATCTATGCATCCACAACTTGGAAAATCGTATGTTCCTTTGAGTTGTCCCTCTTTAGTTGCTCTCTGGCCCTCGTCTATCAACTGGTAGTAAGGAGTAGTTGTGCAATCATGTTTATCGATGCCTATTACTCTGTGGTCCGTCAAGCCCTTCTATTTCGGAATGACTAGGATAAACGAACTCCAGTAACTTATCCATTTCTAGGATTTGGTCAAAGCAGTTGTATTCCGCAGATCAAAATGCAATCCAGCTTATGATTCTGCTCTACCCTAAAGTGTTATCATCTTTATATTAAGAATATCGTGGGAATTGCACACCATCCTATGAACTCTTGATACAGTGATACTTCTCGCCCTCATTATTCATTTCTCGGTTCCCGTGTTGTTGCAACCGGAATGCCGACAGGTGAACTATCATGTGTGAAATCAATACTCCTAGCAACCTTGTTGCTTGGTAGATAAATGGTCAATAACCTCATTCTTAGCGTGTTGATTACTGAATCACCATCCTAAGGTTGATCGTGCTATCTAATCCTTATCTCTGGTGCACTCTTCGAACATTGAGTTAGGATCGTGTCGATCCCTTCTGATGCGGAGCATCCCTCGTCCATCCACATGGACACGCCATCACCATCGCAAGCACCGAGAGGACCGGTGACAAGAGCACGTGCACGCAACATCGACAACGAGGTCACTTCTTTCCTCTTCGAGTCTCGTTTGGAATCGCATATGAATCGGGTCCTACCTCAATCGGAGACATTGTGCATTCTTAGGTACTTGGGAGATCATCACGAGGAAGCACGGAGGGAAACACCAAGTTCACCCGGAGACACACGGAGGAAGGAGAAGGAAGATGGGCACGAAGGAGTGGAGCCACTGGACACCCCGGGTGCCCGGCCCCTGCGTCCCCGGGTGCCCGGCCGCCGGCTATGCTCGGCCTGGCCGCCCCGGGTGCCCGGCCAGGAGGCCCCGGGTGCCCGGCCCCTCCCACTGGAGCTGCTGCCTTCCACACCGGGTGCCCGGGCCTTGCTCCCCCGGGTGCCCGGCCCATGCCCCCAGCCGCTTGGCGCGCCCCCGGGTGCCCGGGCTTGGAACCCCCGGGTGCCCGGGCCATCTACAGCCGGCCCTGTCCAGCCCAGGTGCCCGGCCCTTCGGCCCCGGGTGCCCGGCCACCTACAGCCGCACCACCTCCGGGTGCCCGGGCCTCTTTGCACCGGGTGCTCGGACCACTCCGCGAATGCCTGCGTACAAGTTGGGGATTTTGCCCTTGTAACCCTCTCCCTCTCATATTTCGCCCCTAGACTATAAGTACCCCCCACCTAGCTCATTAGGGGGGATAGCTAAGAATAAACACAAATCATAGAGCTTAGCTCATGTACCTCCCCTCCTCTTGAGAGAGAAGACTCCATTGGAGTACAAGACCTCCATTGGAGAAGATCCCTAGGGATTCAAGCCCCCCTTGAGGGAAGGATCTACCTAGATCATCAAGCCCTCATCTCCTTCATAGGATTTAGGATGGACTCTACCATGTATCTTGTTTCCCTTTGATTGTTCATGTACCTTGTGGATCTTGTGTGATAGTTGGTCTAGTGGATGTGTGATTGGACTTGTTCTTGAGTGTTCCTCTTGTTTTCTCTCTTGTGTTCATCTTGTTCCTGGGGATTCCCCCTCCAATTCATGAAAGATCTTCACTTAGGGTTCCACCCTACAACATCTTGGTATCATGAGCCAAGGTTTATCACGAAATTGGAGCCTCCCCTCTTTGTTTTCTAGCCTAATTTTGTGTGTCTTCCCCAATTTTGAAAATTCCCCACCAAAAATAGCCCCAATTTTTTTTGTGATTTGTTGGTTTGATGAGATTTTGTTGGATTTGATCCATGGGTTTGCTTGGTTTCAAGTGGATCTAGCATTCCCCCCATCCATCTCCACCTTTACCTCCACAAATTCCACCAATTTCTTCCATTTTCCCATGAATTTCCGCCCAAATCCGTCAACCCCGGGCACCCGGACCTCAAACCCCGGGCACCCGGACCCCCCACGCATCTCTGTTGACCACCCCGGGTGCCCGCACCCCGAGCCCCCGGGCACCCGCACCCCGGGTTGTTTGCCTAGGACCACCCCGGGTGCCCGCACCTCTTGCCCCCCGGCACCCAGACCCCTGGGCCTCTTCTTCAGCCCAACCACGCTGACCACGCCGGGTGCCGGCACCCCCAAACCCCGGGCACCCGCACCTCCCAGAAACAGCCCACCAACAAAAACCGTTTCGGCCATAACTTTTGCTCCCGGAGTCTGTTTTTGACGTTCTTTAGCTCGTTGAGTAGCTATTGACATCCCCCATCCATATAGATAGGTTTCAACACCATTTGACTCCATAAATTTTTTGGCATTTTGGCATCTTTGCCTAGGCCATCCACCATATCATCCGCAAAACCACCATAGCTTTCCGCAACCTAACCCATTTTCGATCCATATAGCATTTGTGGTTGCTTGAGTGGTGACTTGAGTCTCCTAAGGTGTTTCGGCTACTTAGGGATGGTTGCTTCGTCATCAACCACCACCACCACTTCCGCATTGCTAACTCTGGAACCACCAACGCATTCCGCTACCACCATTTGACATTTTCCTTGAGATTTTGAGTTTGCGGTTTTTACCGTTTCCTAAAGTGTTTCGGCTACTTAGGGACGGGTCTACATCATCTTGGTATCTACATCAAGAACACCACCACTCATCATCGCCGCGAGGTCATCTTCGACATCGACCACTTCACCAATTTGACACCCTAACCGTAAGCAAGAATGGTAACCTCCATATCACATTGGTATCGTGGTATCCCATCATTGTACATTCTTGCCATTACATTGTTAACCCCTAGCCCATTTTGTGTCACTTTCCTATCGAGACTAGCCATTTGAGTATTGCCGGCAACGTTACTTGTGCACATTAGTGATCCATACCTTCCATTGCATACATACCATATCATATTGGTATCATCTTGGTATCATCATATCATCCCTTGTGTCACAAGATCGTTCCCGCATATACACAATCTCTATCTTAGTTTGTGCATTTTGCATAAGTGGCCATATAAAAAAAAGAGAATAAGCTTTTAAGCAAAAAGAGAGCAAAGAGCTCGTGAGCAAGAGCCATAGCATCATACCATTGCACATAAGATTGTCATTCCTATCATCTTGGATCATCTTGAGAAGAAGTTCGGGAACATCATACACATAGCATACTTGGGATCGAAGGCTCATACATTTGCATCTTATAGGTTGTGCACAAGTGTCGTATCCGCCTATTGAGCAATCGTACTAGCGTCTCTCTTGAGTTGTGCAACACGAGCATTTTCCGTGGATTCCACATTTTGTGCTCATTCCTTGGTTACACGACCCCATTTATCTATCCGTGTGTGTGTTTCCGTGTGCCACATATTGCTATTGGTCTACTTGTTTCGCTTGCGAATTTGTGAATCTTTTCCAACATTATTGACTCTTGCTAACATTTTGCATCAAATTTTTGTGCCACTATCCTCACCGAGCTCCACCATAAGCTTTACTTGATAGGTGTGAGTGAACAAGTCCGGTACCAATTCCACTATTCTTTCATCTCACATTGAGTGAAACGGGATACATCCTCAACTTTGGGAAAAGGTAACTTGGTATTGTTTATCTCATTTCCTACTCACCTCTACTCGAGTCTTGTGATGGATAGGCAAGGCATTTCATCTCCGGTCTTCCACGACAACAACAACGCGAACAACTACATCACCAAAACGTCCATCTTCGGACTACAACGAGCAATGCAAGGCATTGAGCGACTCGCCATCGACATTTGCCAAAACGAAGCAAGGATAAGGGACTACCTCGACACCAAGTTGGCCGAACAAAGGGATCAAGTACGAGACATGGTGGCCAACTACAAGTCTTCTTCCCCTTCGTCATCTTCAAGGTGCCGACGCTCAAGTGGCCAATCTTTGGAACATCATCGAGCTCAAGCACTACAACACCATCAAGATGAAGCTGCTCGCGATGTGTACACCTACAAGCCCCAAAAAGCTCTACATAAAGCTATGGCCAGACATCATGAGCACAAGTGAAGACCGCGAGACAAGCACAACCAAGATGGAGCTACAACTACTACGACCACTTCGGCATCTTCGCCAAGTGTCATCAAGGCATCTTCGCCTTTGGACGTATGGCATCTTCGCCTACCTCCGACGAGTACGCCTACATCGGCCTTCCTCCACGGCGATGGTGACGAGATGATCGAGCATGGGATTTTCCCTTCGGTCATGGAGGAGAGTGATGATGTGCCATCTTCGGCCTTCATCCACGGCGACGGCGATGACATGGTTGAGCATGGGATTTTCCCTTCGACCACGGCGACGTATGATGACTTGAGTGACTTTTGCCACCATATTGAGAGTGAGAGTGACTTCACCACTAGCCCCATATATGATGAGCTGCCACAATTCCCATGTGAGGAGAGCCACCACCACCACCACTTGAGTGATTTGAGTGACTCCACCATATGTGACATTGAGTGCACCTACCTTGAGGGAGTGAGTGAGCCACCACCACATAGAGAGAGTGAGGAAGTTGATAGGGCACGTGAGGCCATTTGCATTGCTAACAACTTGACCTCTACCTCTATTGTGTCTTCTCATTTGGTGCTAGGTCCCATATATGATCATGCGCCGACCGCGACGACTTCGTCCTTCCTATGGACAAGACGATGGCCATGGTGGAATATGATGCACCCCCCACATGGTTCCATCAAGATGAAGATGATGACCACCATTTGGTCTTTGCCACCTCACCTACACCACTTGAGTGGAATGAACAAGGTACCCATGAATACTTGTCAACCTCGCAATCCCACGAGTTGACAAACCGAGCTCTAGAGAGCAACGATGACTTGGGATCCCTTGGAGTGTCTTTCCCACTGCTCTCTTCGCGCAAAGACTTCACATATTTCTTCTACATGGCTCTCACATGGTTATGGGTTATTTACCACTTCTCACTTTATGCCCATATTGCTATGTTCACCTTGCATGATATGCTCATTCCTATGCCTTTGCCATGCATTTGTGACCCATGCTTTGCATTACACATGATGATTGATTCTACCACTTGTATGTGTATTTGCAAGCTTGGTGGAGATATTGCTTGTTATTGCCATGTTCTAACTATGACCCATGCCTATGATGATACTATGATCTTGCTTTGTGTTCATGCTTGTGATATGTCATGTGCATTGTCTATGCTTATTATTTGCTCACATGACATGATTGCCATGAGTTCCTTTTGTGTGTTGCATCTTTGCTCCACTAGTTTGCACGACTTGATTTCTATGCTTTCTCATGTTGCATCCAATTCTTGGATTACTCGCTCCTATCACATGTTTGGTTGCAACCATGTCATTCCTTCACATATGCCATGTCCCATTGATTGCTACATGCTTGCCTTGATTGCCTCACACATGATGAACAATTGCTCTTTCTATTGTGTTGAGTGCCACACGATTTTCACTACACCCTATGCACATTATGCTTGGATTGTCTTGCACTTGCATGTGTTTAGTCATATCATCTTCTTGGGTGTTGTGAATGACTCTTATGCCTACCATAGACCATTCATTGAGAGTCTTATGCATGCTTGCTATGACATTGAGGTAGATGCTTGTTCACTTGTTCCACATATTAGCACCTTTACCTCACCCTTGCATGATTGTTTCCATGATGCTTCTCCATGTGCTCAATTTATGTGCTTACATGCCACACCCCCTTGTCACACCATATGCTATGCTTGTTGACGACACTTGTTTGGTGAATCACCTCTCGAATGCTTGGTTTTGCACTAACGCTGACAACATTTGTTTTTCCAAGTGTTTGTTGTACTTGCTAATTTTGAAGGAATCATAAGACGATGCGACATCGGAGAGTGACCATTTCGAGCTTGACAATGATGAGTGCTTGGTAGTTTTCCACTTCTACACGGCGACGCCATCTCTTTCCCATGGTGATGAAGATCACGATCCGTGGACGGATCTCTCCCAAGGGGGGGAGATGATGCGGAGCATCCCTCGTCCATCCACATGGACACGCCATCACCATCGCAAGCACCGAGAGGACCGATGACAAGAGCACATGCACGCAACATCGACAACGAGGTCACTTCTTTCATCTTCGAGTCTCGTTCGGAATTGCATATGAATAGGGTCCTACATCAATCGGAGACATTGTGCATTCTTAGGTACTTGGGAGATCGTCACGAGGAAGCATGGAGGGAAACACCAAGTTCACCCGGAGACACACGGAGGAAGGAGAAGGAAGATGGGCACGAAGGAGTGGAGCCACTGGACACCCCGGTTGCCCGGCCCCTGCGTCCCCGGGTGCCCGACCGCCAGCTGTGCTGGGCCTGGCCGCCCCGGGTGCCAGGAGGCCCCGGGTGCCCGGCCCCTCCCGCTGGAGCTGCTGCCTTCCACCCCGGGTGCCCGGGCCTTGCTCCCCCGGGTGCCCGGCCCATGCCCCCAGCCGCTTGGCGCGCCCCCGGGTGCCCGGGCTTGGAACCCCTGGGTGCCCGGGCCATCTACAACCGACCCTGTCCAGCCCGGGTGCCCGACCCTTCAGCCCCGGGTGCCCGGCCACCTACAGATGCACCACCTCGGGGTGCCCGAGCCTCTTTGCACAGGGTGCCCGGACCACTCCGTGAATGCCTGCGTGCAAGTTGGGGATTTTGCCCTTGTAACCCTCTCCCTCTCATATTTCGCCCCTAGACTATAAGTACCCCCCACCTAGCTCATTAGGGTGGATAGCTAAGAATAGACACAAATCATAGAGCTTAGCTCATGTACCTCCCCTTGTGGGATTCCTCTTGAGAGAGAAGACTCCATTGGAGTACAAGACCTCCATTGGAGAAGATCCCTAGGGATTCAAGCCCCCCTTGAGGGAAGGATCTACCTAGATCATCAAGCCCTCATCTCCTTCATAGGATTTGGGATGAACTCTACCATGTATCTTGTTTCCCTTTGATTGTTCATGTACCTTGTGGATCTTGTGTGATTGTTGGTCTAGTGGATGTGTGATTGGACTTGTTCTTGAGTGTTCCTCTTGTTTTCTCTCTTGTGTTCATCTTGTTCTTGGGGATTCCCCCTCCAATTCGTGAAAGATCTTCACTTAGGGTTCCACCCGACAACACCTTCCTTATTTGATCATATCGTCTTGCCATGAAAAGCAATATTGTTCTCGAGCTTAGTAACATATCGGTGGTTCGTGATTTTCCGAGTATCTTCCCGGAAGTATCACCTGGTTGTTCCCGGACTGTTATGTTGAACTCGTGATCAAGTTGGTTTTCCTATTAACCATCCATTCTCCAAGAACCTGTGTTGGATACCCCTAAGCTAGTTGGTTAAGCTAAACAACAACTTGGAGAGCTGGAAGATGGAAGCTTGTTCGACTTAGTTCATGTTAAGGGATATCTTGTATGTGTGTTGAAGAAAGATGATGTCCTCATCCATTGGTCCTTGTGATTAGTTGTTGTATCTATTGTCTTGTCAAATTTTTTATTTGAGTGTGGGCTATCCTCAAATCAAATCAGTACGAACGATGCTCCTAATGTTGTCTTACTCGTGGTTGATCACTTGAGCATACACCATTATATCTTTTGGTCTGACCAATGTTATCACCGTGTTCACTTAATTGTGGAATTCTGTCTATACGGAACCCTGGATGAATTGTTGTTGAGCCCATCGACAACATTCCTATCTTCCCCGTGATCTTGTTGGACATTAAGCTAGTGTTGGAAACTTATATAAGCATTATCTTCATGTCCCGTTCATGAAGCCTATGTTCGGCTGAAAGGAGTGACTTCCTCAAGTTCATGTGCATTTGGTGCAAGTTGCCGCCGTGTACTCAAGAAAGTCAATGTTGCTTCATCTGGAATCATCCCAAGTCAGTCATGCATGTGCGAAGTATACACTGGTTTGTGAGACTAGCTACCTTCATTCCATATGTATCCCTAGCACACCAAGCCACTCATTGATTTGTTCAAGGGGAAGAAGTTCCTTCTTAAGAATCATGACTTGTGTTAGGACTTTTCTATCCTTGTTGATGGTTCCCCTCCTGAACTCGGTAGTGTTTTGTTGTAAGACTACCATGTGATCAAGCCTGTCTGGGACAAGTGTTCACATGTTTGTAGCAGAACCAGCTCATGTTTTGGAGCTTACTACCATAGTCCATTTCCCGAGAATCTTGCAACGTCATCTCGTCGATTGTGTCGCAAACTTTCATTTTTATGTCTAGCCTTGACGAGTCTGGAATGTTCTGACACCAACCAGATCTGAATCTCAGGCAGATATGATGGTTGGAATGTTTCCCAAGAACTATAATATTGGTCTCTCTATAACCGGTAAAGTGGATGTCGTGGCCAACACACCCAGCCGGAAGACCCAATATTGTAGTATCTTGATTGAGGAAGTTGGCCACCTCCCCATAAGGATTTCGTAGGATTTACCTCTGTAGTTATTCCTTATGGATTCTTGAGCTCCCGAAGTCCGACCTTTTACTTGATGTTCAAGGTACCAAACCACATCTATAAATGGGTTATGCTAGTACATCAAGGAGAACATTAGAAGCGGAGTGCTAAATGTTTCTCGGTCGATCATCCAGATTCTGTTCCCTTGGCCTCGCTAATGTGAAATCTGAGAAGGTGTTATCTTCCTTTGCATCTGCATCCTCCACCAATATCCATCATGGTAGTATGTTGTGTTGCCAGGATCCTTGACACGGATGTTGGTAAAACCTTGATAAATATGGAAATGCTCATGTTCTTGAGAGCACATGCAAGCACTAGGTTTTATCGTTGGCATTAATTGAGATTTGCTCCCAGTTTTCTTCGGTTATGCTGTAACCATTCAAACAGTGGAATCACTCTCTACTGTTAAGTTTCTCCCTAGTTACTAGAATCATTCCTAGTATTTGCATTTTGTTCCCAGCTAGCACCACCATTGTGCCATTCTACCTTGGGTCCCGTCCATTTCCGATGATAAGCAAAATCAGCTCTGGCATTGTCTTCAACAAGGTAATCCAAATCATCCATTCTAGTCTGGGTATGCCATTCCTTCGCACCCCGCCAAACAATTGTTGGTTAATTGCCTTAGGTTGGTATAAAGAGTCTCATTGATCTCTATATCAAAAGTAATTCTTTTTGCCACTTAAGGTATTAATTCTATCAGTGACCTCCTCCAACATGTCTCGTTATGGTATCATGGCAAGTCAACTCCTCGCTATGTTGACAACCATTCACCACCCTCTTAAGTGTGGGATTGTTGCCTACCTAGTGAACCCTCATCATCTATTCCACTCCATCCCTCTAGATGTATGCTTCGTGTCTCAGCTCGAGAGATGTCGGTGTACTAGAGTAGGGGTACCCTAGTATCCGAACTTGTGCACGGGCAGTTGCAGCGTCCCGCGGCAAGGCTTGCCGGACGACCGCCAGGGTCCTCCGGTGGTTCCTTTGGATCCATTCAAGAACAAAGTATTTTAACTGAGAAGACAAGGCCCCGGCAAGAGGAGCTTGCCGGGAAGAGACAAGGCCCCGGCAAGAGGAGCTTGCCGGGAAGGCCAACCAAGGCATTTTCAAGAAACTTGCCGTGACGCACTGCGCGTCCCGGCAAGACCCCGGCGAGCGACAAGCTTCCAGGCGCGGCAAGACAACGACCGCGGCAAGATACTTGCCGCGGCGAAGCCGTCCTCTACGCCCACGCTCCAGCGCACCCGACGACGTGTCGCCGCAGGATCGCTCCTGGCGCACGTGGCGGGTGGTTGTGCAGCCAAGCGGTGCGAGGTGGCAAGAAGAGATGACGAGAAGGCCATCGTGGCAAGCGGTGGCGCCCCTAACGGTCGCTTTTATGCACTGTTTGGGCGACGCAGACGGGCATTAAATGCTTTTGTCCCCTGCCGTCAGAGTTAGGTAGGATACACTATAGGTAACAGTTGTACCCACCTCCATTTTTACATTTGTACCCTTGCCTGCATTGCCACCTGTCGGTGACCCCTTTAGCCTATAAAAGGAGGCCCATGTGCAACGTAGAGGGGGTTTGACTCTTTCGAAACTACGGAACGCTCACGCTCTCGAGCAAGAACACAATACAAACACAAAGCAGCAGTAGGAGTTTTATCTCTCCGGAGAGCTCCGAAGCTGGGTAAAATTGCTCGTGCGCTCGCCTCGATCTGCTCTTTGTGCGGCCTCCGCTCCCTGCCGGACCGAGAAGGGGCCCTTGCCCCATAGGTGTTCGTTTCCCACGACATCTTTGGCGCGCCAGGTAGGGGGCGTCGAGGTTGTGTGAACCTGATCCGGCGTTCACGCGAGCCGCATCATCAACATCTTCATCGACATGCCACCGAAGAAGAAGACTTCGGAGGTGGCTGCTCCGTCCGCGTCGATCCCACCGCCACCAGAGCAGACGGGTGGTGGGGTAGACGCCGGCGGAGGAACGGGCGCCGACGAGGGATCTCATTATGCTACCAGGTCCAAGGACAAGGTTGCACAAACCTCGGCGTCCGTGCACGCGTCGCGTCTTTCTCACGAGGCGCGAGACCAACCGCGTCATGGTACTCGCGGTATCGTGCTTGCGTTGGAACAAGGCCAAGCTGGTGGATCCCGGGATGCTCAAGGCCAGCATGCGCGTCAACACGCTGGCGCGAGCGCAGCTTGGTCGCCTGGACGGGGTACTGCTCCTTCTAACCCAGTTAGAAGTTCGAGCGTAACCCGCTCCTCGCGCCGTTCCCCGCCGCCACCCAAGACTCCAGAAGAAGCGTTGGCTCGAGCCCAACTGCTCCTGGATTACCCTCCAGCGCCGGACAAAATCGACGACTGGAGGGCCACCATTCAGAGCCTCATCGGCTTCGCCAACGGCGACACTCCCCGGCAACCGAGCACGTCGAAGCCGCGGCAAGACGCTCGGGCGCGGGCCGATGACGACAAGACCAGAGGAGGTGCAACTTCTGTGCACTCTCCACCCCGAAGGCCAAGATCGCCGACTCGCCGGGTCAACCTCGACAGCGACTCCACCGCGTCGTCGAGTCCGCGAGCTCCTCGCGATCAGCGCCAAGTTCTTCAAGAACGGCAACAAGAGGACGCTCGTACCCGCATCGAGCGCCGAAGAGAAGCGCGGCGTCAGTCCGACCAGCGCGCTGGGCCCACTATCGACATGCATGCGCCAGGGGAACCAGGCGACTTGCCGTACCCGGTAGGTTACCCTGCGTTCACTCGTGAGCTGCGGCAAGTCCAGTGGCCCAGTACCAAGAACTTCAAGCCAGATGTGCCCGAGAAGTATGATGGCAGGATACATCCGTCGGAGTTCCTCAGCATCTACACCATTGCGGTGCAAGATGCTAGGGGGCGCGATGAGAAGATCCTCGCCAACTACTTCTCACTGGTGCTCAAGCCCAATGTTAGGTCCTGGCTCATGCACTTGCCGGACGATTCCATTTCTTCATGGGCGGACCTGTGCCATCAGTTTGTCGGCGCCTTCACAGGCGGCCACAAGCCCCACGGCCAGGAGAGCGATCTTCATTTGCTCGCCCAGAAGGAAGGAGAGTCCCTGCGCAAGTTCATTCAACGATTCAGCCAAGTGCAGCGCAACATTCCAGACGTCCACCCCGCCGCGGTCATCAGCGCGTTCCATCAGAATGTGCGTAACCGCAGGATGAGGGAGGAAATGGCGATGTCCAAGATTAGAGACGTCAGTGAGCTATATGCCCTGGCAGACAAGTGCGCACGTGCTGAGGAGGGGACGAAACTCCCCGGAGAGAACACAGGAGCAGGAGGATCTGACAGTGAGGATGCCGCCCCGGCAAAGAAAAACCGGCGGCGGAACAACAGGAAGAGGAAAGCTAAGGATGTGCTAGTTGTCGAGCAGTCCGGCAACGGAGGCGACGCCAAGAAAGCCAAAGCTGGCAGCTCCGGCGAGGAGGCCGTGACGGCCGCCGACAAGCAGGACGGCTCCGGCAAGCAGTACTGCAAGATCCACCGCACCAAGGGCCATGACCTCCAGACTTGCAAGAAGGTTGAGCAGCTCGTTGAGCTGCAGAAAGCTGAATACGAGCGGCGCGACAAGGAGAAAGCCCAGGAAGGTGCTGGAGGATCCGGCAAGAAGCGCCCCGGCCGGGGAGGACGCCGCGGCAAGGCTAAGCAGCGGCAAGGAGACAGGCCTCCCTGCGGCCATGACAAGGACGAAGACGAAGACGAGGATGAAGATATGGAAGATGATGAGACCGACGAGCAGGAGTTTCAGAAAGCAACAGAGGTTTTGTGCGTCGACGGCGGTGCTTCTCTGCATACTTCGCACCACCAGCTCAAACAGTGGGTACGGGAAGTTAATGCAGCAGAACCATCGGTTGAGTCGCGCAAGCCCCTGAAATGGTCCAGCACGCCTATCATCTTTGACGTTGAGGATCACCCTGATCGCATAACTGCGGTCGGGTGCTTGCCGATGTTGGTTTCGCCAACTATCCGCAACCTCAAGGTCACAAACATGCTAGTTGACGACGGGGCCGGCTTGAACCTGATCTCCTCAGCGGTACTCAAGAAGCTCCAGATCCCCGACAGCGAGCTTGAAGAGACCGGCACTTTTCAAGGAATCCGGGGAGGAGCAAGCCGAAGGGGAAGATCACGTTGCCGGTAACATTCGGCAGCGAGCTGAACTTCAGGACTGAGAGGGTCACTTTTGACGTTGCTGATTTCCCATTGCCCTACAATGGGATACTTGGCCGTCCAGCACTCGCCAAGTTCATGGCAGCCTCTCACTATGCCTACAACGTACTCAAGATGCCCGGTCCGATAAGTGTCATTTCTGTCCATGGCGACAAGAAGGATGCCCTTATCTGTACCGACAAGATTTACCGGGAAGCAGCAGCCGCAGCAGATCGTGAGACACTTGCCGCTGAAGCTCCCGGAGGGAAGAAGAAGACCAAGTCCGTCAAGAACTCTGATGCCCACTCCGGCAAGCGCACCTCTTCGGAGTGCTGCGCTACCGTCGAGGACGCACCATCGAGCTCCACCGGCAAGTGTAAGAAGTCGAAGGCAGCTCCGCCGGAGACCAAGAAAGTGGCCGCTAAGGAGGACGGCACTGGTGGTACTTTCACCATCAATGCCACGTTGGACCCTAAATAGGAAAGCGCGCTCGTTGCTTTCCTGTGGGCGAATGTCGATGTGTTTGCATGGCAACCATCTGACATCCCCGGTGTTCCCAGGAAAGTAATTGAGCACCACCTTGCCGTCTGTCCTCACGCGCGGCCCATCAAGCAGAAAGTCAGAAAACAAGCAGTAGAGAGACAAGAATTCATTGTGGAAGAGATCAGGAAGTTGGAAGCAGCAGGCCTTGTCAGAGGAGTGCTCCATCCCACGTGGTTGGCCAATCCTGTTGTCGTGCGCAAGGCGAACGGGAAATGGAGGCTTTGTATTGACTTCACTGATGTTAATAAAGCTTGTCCCAAAGACCCATTTCCCTTGCCGCGCATTGACCAGATTGTTGACTCCACAGCCGGATGTGATTTGCTTCATTTTTGGATGCATATTCAGGATACCATCAGATCTTCATGGTAGAAGAGGATGAGGAGAAAACCGCATTCATTACTCCATGTGGCACATACTGCTTTGTACGGATGCCTTTCGGACTAAAGAATGCTGGTTCAACATTTGCAAGGGTAGTTCACGAAGCTTTTGAGCCACAATTGCACAGAAATGTAGAAGCTTACATGGATGACATAGTGGTCAAGAGCAAAGACAGAGCAACTCTGATCCAAGATTTGGACGAGACCTTTGCAAATCTGCGCAAGATCAATCTCAAGTTGAATCCCGAGAAGTGTGTGTTTGGAGTCCCCTCCGGCAAGCTTCTCGAGTTCTTTGTGTCTCAGCGGGGGATTGAAGCTAATCCCGACAAGATCAAAGCCATTGAGCAGATCGAAGCACCGAAGCGCGTCAAGGATGTACGAAGGCTTGCCGGCTGCGTAGCTGCTCTCAGCAGGTTCATCTCTAAGTCTGCTGAGCGCGCCCTGCAATTTTTCAAAATATTGAAAAAGGCAGGTCCAATGAAATGGACTCCGGAAGCGGAGGCTGCGCTGTAGGACTTGAAGAGATACTTGTCCTCCACTCCAATACTTGTCGCACCTAAGCCGCAAGAAAAATTGTTGCTGTATCTAGCAGCAACTAATCAAGTGGTTAGTGCTGCGTTAGTAGCGGAGAGGGAGGCAGATGATGAGCCAGTAGCCGCGGCAAGCACATCCAGCGACAAGCAGGGGGCTTCCCCGACAAGCTCTGGTCCCGACAAGGATGGATCTGCGCAGCCACAAGAAGAGAAGCAGAAGAAAATGGTGCAGCGCCCAGTTTACTTTGTTAGTTCCCTTTTGCAGGGGGCTAGATCAAGGTACTCTGGTGTGCAGAAATTGCTTTTCGGCCTTCTCATGGCCTCGAGAAAGCTGCGCCATTACTTTCAAGCACATGAGATCACAGTTGTTACTCGCTTTCTGTTGAAGAGGATATTGCAGAATCCAGAAGCAACAGGCAGGATTGTCGAGTGGGCACTGGAATTGTCAAGCTTTGGCCTCAAGTTTTAAAGTACTTCAACTATCCAGAGCCGAGCATTGGCAGAATTCATAGCAGAATGGACGCCAACACCTGATGAAGAAACTCCAGAGATGAGCATCCCCGTCAAGGAAGCAAACAAGGAATGGATCATGTACTTTGACGGTGCCTTCTCGCTGCAAGGCGCCGGTGCGGGTGTGCTGCTTGTCGCACCCACCGGAGAGCACCTCAAGTACGTGGTCCAGATGCACTTTCCCAAGGAGCAAGCGACAAACAATACTGCAGAGTATGAAGGTTTGCTTGCCGGCCTCAGAATTGCAGCGGACCTTGGGATCAAGAAACTCATAGTCAGGGGTGACTCACAGCTTGTCGTCCGCCAGGTTAACAAAGATTATCAGAGTCCGTTGATGGAAGCCTACATTGATGAAGTGAGGAAGCTAGAAGAGCACTTTGATGGCCTACAGATGGAGCATGTCCCGAGAGCTCAGAATGACATTGCGGACGGCCTGTCAAAGTGCGGCGCACTAAAGTTGCCTGTGGAACCAGGAATCTTTGTGCTCAAGCCGACTCAGCCATCTGTAACACCATCAACTGGACAGAACAGAAAGAGGAAGTTGGTTTCGGGTGACTACTTTCCGGCAGAGCTCCCCGGAGCCGCCGCCAAGAAGGTCCCCAAAATCAACACAAAGAGTGCTGAGGGGTAGTCTGCCCCGACAAGCCATATGGTTTGTTTTGTTGAAGCAGACGCCCCCGACAAGTCTTGCTCCGGCAAGCTTGCCGGGGAACATCAAGCTCCGGCTGAACCGCAGGTTCTTGCCGTAGAAGTAGATGTTCCCGCAGCAGCATTTGTGCCTTTAGTCCTTGCTGTTGAGCCGCAAGCTCCGGCATGGGCACAGCAGATTGTCCATTTCCTTCAAATAGGAGAACTTCCCGAAGAGCAAGAAGAAGCGGAAAAAGTAGCCCGACAGTCAAGTATGTACAAGTTTGTCGACAACACGCTGTACAGAATAAGACTCAACGGTGTGAAATTGAAGTGTATTCATCGGGAAGACGGGCAACGGCTGTTGGCAGAGATACATGGAGGCATATGTGGCCACCACATTGGTGCAAGAGCACTTGCCGACAAAGCGTTCCGGCAAGGTTTCTTCTGGCCGACAGCCCTCCAGGATGCAACTGCACAAGTAACCAAGTGTGAAGCGTGCCAGTTCCATTCAAAGCAGATACACCAGCCAGCTCAAGCTCTCCAGACGATCCCTTTATCCTGGCCATTTTCGGTCTGGGGGCTCGATATCCTCGGCCCCTTTCCCCGAGCTGTCGGGGGCTTTGAGTTCTTGTACGTCGCCATCGACAAGTTCACAAAGTGGCCGGAAGTAGAACCAGTGAGGAAGGTGACATCACAGTCAGCAGTCAAGTTCTTCAGGTCCATTGTTTGCCGTTTCGGGATCCCTAACAGGATCATTACCGACAACGGCACGCAATTCACGAGCTGCACCTTCATGCAGTACGTCCAAGATCTTGGCGCCAAGATCTGCTTCGCTTCTGTTGCTCACCCGAGAAGCAATGGTCAAGCGGAGAGGGCAAATGCTGAAGTGCTGCGCGGGCTCAAGACCAGAACTTTCGACAGGCTGCACAAGTGCGGAAGAAACTGGATCGAGGAGCTGCCGGTGGTTCTTTGGTCGATCAGGACGACGCCAAATCGAGCCACTGGCCAGACACCTTTTGCTCTAGTCTACGGAGCAGAGGCAGTTCTCCCCACGGAACTCGTATACGGATCGCCTCGAGTGCTCGCTTATGATGAGCTTGTGCAAGAGCAGCTGCGACAAGATGACGCGCTGCTCCTTGAGGAGGATCGTCTTCAGGCTGCTGTACGAGCTGCTCGATATTAGCAAGCTTTGCACCGCTACCATAGCCGCAAAGTTAGAGCCAAAAGCTTCGAGGAAGGCGACCTTGTTCTTCGGCGTGTTCAGTCCGCCAAGAATTCCAACAAGTTGACGCCAAAGTGGGAAGGCCCTTACTGGGTGAAACGAGTCACTAGGCCTGGCGCTGTCCGCCTTGAGACTGAAGATGGCATTCCGGTGAGCAACTCCTGGAACATCGAGCATCTTCGTAAGTTTTACCCGTAAGGCGCGGTTGCCGGAACCCGTTTCGGCAACCACCTTTTGTACGAGTCTTGCCACTGTTGCATGTAATCCTTTGTACAAAGCCAGGCGCAGACCCTGTGCATAAAAAAAGCTTGTGTGCTTCACGCATTTTGTCAATTTCATGCATTCTTTCTTTTTTAGCATGTACTACCTGACACCTTGTGCAGCACCAAGCCCCGGTAAGCAATAACGAGCAATGAGGCTCCATGTCATTATTTTCTCTTCTTTCTTTTTTCGCAAAGAGAAGAAAGTTTCCCTCGCGCACAAGTTTGCCAGGGGGGGGGAAGGAGAAGATAATGGTGTGGACCAGGCATCGTTCAAGAAAGGTTCCGCTCTTGCCGGGAAGCAGACGACAGAAAAGCTAAGTTGCCAAAGTTTGAGCAATTAGTTTTTAAATTTGTAAGTTATCTTCCTCAAACGATCGCACTTTGTATGGAAAACCTGTGCGCGGAGGAACCAACTCGTAGCTAGTTGTGCCCTTACTTTGTTTCGAGTCCGCTCAACAACTTAAGTGTGCTGCGACTAGTTGCGACAAGGTTTCTTGCCGGTAGCGGCACCGCCAGCGAGCTGCTGATGTTCCGCACTCGGCGCTCGCGGCAAGGGTGCCCATGCAGGCAAGTTCCCTAAAAAGAGTAGGGTAAAAACATACAAAGGGAGAGATCAAGTAAAGGAAATAACATAGCAGATGATACCTAAAATAAAGTTCGTTACAAAATAACTTGTCGCGGTTCTAACAAAGTGTTCTCACGACCAGAAAAGCGGCAAGCAAAGAAGCAAGTGAGCGGCCTAATCAACGCGGCCGCCGTCAACCCTCTTGACCTCGTTCACCCTGTTCACAATGGGTGCGACGAGGGCCTTGAGTGCGTCAAGATCAGCATCCACCGGCAACCTCCTGAGGACGTTGGTGAGGTTGAGGCCTGGGTTGCGGAAGGCCACCTTCACCAGCACCTTCTCCAGAACTCCGGCACAGATTGAGCGCGACTCGACGGCCAGCTGCTTTGGGATCCTTTCCCGGAGTTGCTGGAGCGCCGTCGCCACACCCTTGAAGAATATAGTGAGCTTGGCGCTGGGCTGGAGGTTCTCGTCGGAGGAGCACTCGAAGCCCGCCAAGTCCAGCTGCGCCAGCTCATCGTTGATTACTGCAGCGATGTTGACGAGGCCCTCCGTCCAGAGCTCCACCGTAGCCCTGAAGGTGTTTTGAGTCTCGGCGGCCCTCGTCAACAGCTCCTCGTTGCCCTTGATCTCTTTCTTCAAATCCTCCTCGCGCTTCTTGGCACCTTCCAGCGTCTCGGTCAGCGTAGCCAGCTTCAGCTCCAGATCAGCATTTGAGTCCTTGGCGACGTTCAGTTCCCTGTCCTTATTGGCGAGCTGAACTTGCAGATCACCATGAGCGAGGGCGTCCTTCTCGCGCTCGCGCTGGAGCGCGGCAACCTCCTCATTCTTCCCTTTCAGATCAGCCTCCAGCTGCGCCATTTTCACCTCCAGTTCCTGCTTGGCGGCCTCGACGGTCGCGGCAGCGTCCTTCGCCTCCTTGAGTGCTCCGCCAAGCGACTGCTCACGCGCGGCAAGTTCATCCTCGTAGTTGTCCAGATTGACTTTCCGCTGCGTCAGTTCACCTTCCCGGGTGGACAGATCCTCAGCGGCAAGCCTCTGTTGCTCCTCTGCCTCAGCCTTCTCGAGGAGAAAGGCCTTCTTCGCCTCGGCAAGCTGCGCCCTCTCCTCCGCGATGGATCGGAGGGCCTCTTGGTTGCGGCTCTGGAGCTCCTCCGCGTGTTTCTCTATGTCCGCTCCCACCTGCGCGACAAGCGCTTCCCGAGATTCTAGCTTCGCTTGCCGGGCGCGGTAGAGCGACACCAACCTCCGGAGCAGCTGCTCCTCCTCAGACTCGCCGCTGCTGCTGCTTGGCGCGTCAACCACCGTCAACCCAGTGGAGGCGAGCACCTCTCCGTCAAAAGCCTCTCCCTCGAACGGCGCCCTGGAGCTTGACGCCCAGGGAAGCTTGATGAAGACACCGTCGCCGGCCTTCAGGTAGGCGCCGGGCTGGGGCTCTTTGGAGCCTGGCGCAGCGTCAACGGCGGAGGGATCGGCGGTCGGCGTAGCGCCTTGCGCTCCTGCGGCCCCCGGGTCGTCAGTGCGACCGCCAGATCCCTCGCCAGCTCCTGCGCCGGCAGCCTTGGCGGCCTCTTCGTCGGCAGGATCGTCAGCGTCGGCCTCTTCTTCAGGGGCAGCGGTCTCATCAGTATTGCCGCGCCCGTCCTCCTCACCAGTGGCCTCAGTCTCCATCGGCTTCTTGGAGGGAGGATCTGAAGACAGGAAGAGGGAGAAAAAGTCAAGCAAATATCCAAAAAGAAGAAGATTAGAAGAAGAAAAACCCAAGGGAAGTTTTCTGGCAAGAAGGATTACCTGTGCTGGGCTCCGTAATCATGGGCTCCACCACCGGGGGATCATTAGTCCCATCCCTTGCCGGGGAACTGCCCCTTGCCAGGGACCTCTCCCTTGCCGGAGAGCGCTCCCTCGTCGGGGAATCATCCCTTGGCGGTGTAGTGGAGGCAGATAGCACTTCGGGAGCGGCCTCTGGTTGTTCCTGGTGAACCTGTTCTGCTCCTACACAAGTAAACCGACAATCAAGATATCAACAAGGAAAGAGCACCCATGCGCGCCCCACAACAGGAAGTGAATAAGTACTTACGCTGGGGGCTGCGCTGGGGGCTGCCTCGAGGAGAGATTGCCGGGTCCGTCAAGGTAGTCTCGGACTCATCCTCTGTAGCCACAGTGTGATCGTCCTCGATGACAACCACGGAGACCTTGGCCCTCTTCGCCGCCCTCTCGGCCAGAGTCCTGAAACGAAACAAGGTTCAGAGAGAGGCAGATCAGATACAAAACAAGAAAACAGCAAGAAACAAAGAAGTATAAGTACAGCAAGGAGAAAGTCTTACTCCTCCTCCTCTTCTTCCTCCTCGTCGGAGCTGAGCGCGGAAAGGTCGAAGTTCGGTGCCCTTTCTGCGCGACGAGGCGGAGGAGTAGGCTCCCTTGGACGCTTGGCGGGTGCTGCAGCGGGATCGGAAGTGGCGGCCCTAGAAGACCCCGCTCCAGTTGCGGTGCAGCGTGAGGCGCTCCCACAGCAATGGTGCTTGCCGCGGTGGAGCGTGTCCCGCGGTGCGGCAGCTGTGGGACCGTCTGCCGCCTTGTTGTGTCTCCGGTCCTGTGGAGGCGCCGTCTTGGCTGAGCTGGGGGCTGCACGGAGGGCTCCGCTCGCGGCAAGTTGCTTGAGGACACCTGGCCACTTGCGCCCCCAGCGGGCTCGCTCGCTTCGGCTTTGGGCTCTCCCTCGCCAATGACCTCCCCGACAAGCTCCTGTCGGTCGGCAAGGCTTGCCGCTTCGGCCACCTCTGCCTCCTCCAACGTGAATCCAAACTCGCCCGCAGCGGCGGCTGCCGCCGCCTCCTCCGCCCTGGTGGCGATGTACCGCAGCTCCTCATCAGTGGTGTCGCGGGTGAGAAGCTTCTGCTCATCGGCGTGGACCGCTACCTCCACCAGGTTGTCGAAGAATTGCCGCACAACCTCGTCGGAGGGCTCCCGCCAAGTTGGGATAATCCCATGCGAGTCGCACTCCGGCATCATTGCACGGATGCGATCGAGCTGGGAGTTGTTGCACAATGGGATGACCCCCTGCGGCAGCCTGAACCACTCGGGATGGTTGGAGTCATACTTGAACAATTCCTTAAGCATCCCATCCAACTCCAAGACAGTGAAGTTAGAATTGAGGCCTGGATGCAGCCTCATGATATCTGTCGGGCCCCCGAACAGCCAGGCGGGCCTCCCCCTCTCCTGTAGAGGGGCGATGCGGCGGCGGAGGAAGTCCGCGCCAACGGCCCCTACAGTGAGCCCGGCAAGCCTGAGCCGCAGAATCCGGGTGGTGGCGATCTTCAGTCTAGCATCGTCCGCCGCCAGGGCGCTCCAATCTCCGCCGCGCACTACTCAGGCTTGGCACAGGTTGGTGAATGGCTGCGGATCCGCGTCAACAATCCAACACCACTCCGCTCTCCACTCATCCCATTTGCTACGGAGTTCCCCATCCAGATACGTCTCCTTCTTGCCGGCTCTCGAGATCCAGGCGATCCCGCCGGCTAAGGGCTCTCCTTTCTCGACCCGGGGCATGAAGTAGTGGCGGAAGAGGGCAATGTTTGGGTGGATTCCAACAAAGTTCTCGCAAAGATGCGCGAACACCGCCATGGTCAGAACGGCGTTGGGGGTAAAATCAAGAAGATGGAGGCCGTATGTGTTCATGACGTCGCAGAAGAAATCGGAAAAAGGCGGGCAGAGCCCGCAATAGAAGAACAAGGGAAAGAAGTAGTATCCCCTTGGGCATCGATCTGAAGTGGAAGCTTCGGCGAAGAGTACCTGCGTGCGCGGATGCGCCCGCGTCTCCGTCGACCAGAACAGATAGAACCACTCCCGCAGCGCCTTCGCGGTGAGCTCAGGGGGGAAAAGTGCTCGCTCCTTGCGCATCGCCTCAAGCCGCAGTGCCTCGGCGGACTTCACGCCCTTCCCGGCCTTCGGAGCCATGGCGGAGGTGGTGGGGGAGACCGACGGCGCTGGTAGCGACGGCGGCGACGGGAGCGGAATGTTGCTCTCTCTTTTGGCTTTGGGAAGCGGGAGGGAGTGGCGGAGCTTTCTGAGGAAGAAACTGCAAGTTGCGAAGGTGGGGGAACGGCCTCTGTTTCCCCTGCTTATAAGGAGGAAGAGGCGACCGTTACGCCTTTTTCGATTAAAGAAACCGCCCACGTCCTCTCCCACGACGCCGTGATTGACGCGTGCCGTTACAGGAGGGCGCGGTGGATGCGGAGTTAGATTTGACATGACCCAGGCCCGCACGTGCCCGTGCCCTGTTTTGGGCCTGGCCCAACAGCGCTCGGCACCGTGTGTGGCCCAGGCCCGGGGGCTCCTATCGGTGTACTAGAGTAGGGGTACCCTAGTATCCCGAACTTGTGCACGGGCAGTTGCAGCGTCCCGCGGCAAGGCTTGCCGGACGACCGCCAGGGTCCTCCGGTGGTTCCTTTGGAGCCATTCAAGAACAAAGTATTTTAACTGAGAAGACAAGGCCCCGGCAAGAGGAGCTTGCCGGGAAGAGACAAGGCCCCGGCAAGAGGAGCTTGACAGGAAGGCCAACCAAGGCATTTTCAAGAAACTTGCCGTGACGCACCGCGCGTCCCGGCAAGACCCCGGCGAGCGACAAGCTTCCGGGCGCGGCAAGACAACGACCGCGGCAAGATACTTGCCGCGGCGAAGCTGTCCCTCTGCGCCCACGATCCAGCGCACCCGACGACGTGTCGCCGCAGGATCGCTCCTGGCGCACGTGGCGGGTGGTTGTGCAGCCAAGCGGTGCGAGGTGGCAAGAAGAGATGACGAGAAGGCCATCATGGCAAGCGGTGGCGCCCCTAATGGTCGCTTTTATGCACTGTTTGGGCGACGCAGACGGGCATTAAATGCTTTTGTCCCCTGCCGTCAGAGTTAGGTAGGATACACTGTAGGTAACAGTTGTACCCACCTCCATTTTTACATTTGTACCCTTGCCTGCGTTGCCACCTGTCGGTGACCCCTTTAGCCTATAAAAGGAGGCCCATGTGCAACGTAGAGGGGGTTCGACTCTTTCGAAACTACGGAACGCTCACACTCTCGAGCAAGAACACAATACAAACACAAAGCAGCAGTAGGAGTTTTATCTCTCCGGAGAGCTCCGAAGCTGGGTAAAATCGCTCGTGCGCTCGCCTCGATCTGCTCTTCGTGCGGCCTCCGCTCCCTGCCGGACCGAGAAGGGGCCCTTGCCCCATAGGTGTTCGTTTCCCACGATAAGAGATGTTTCAATGTCTCACTCCGTGAGTTGATACTGAGTTGTTCAATCTTCGAGAAGATCGATCCTTCTAGAGTTTTTCTTTTCCTCTCGTTGTCATGTTAGTTGGAGTTCTCAGAGCAAGACATCGAGACAATGATGGTGATTGAATCAATGTTCTTAAGAAGTGCAACCAGGATTGTGAAGATTGTGTTAGTTTGCGTTCCCCCTTCATCTTACCCTACGCTTGAATCTTGGGACGAGATTCTTGTTTAGTGGGGGTGAGTTGTCACAACCCTGGTCAGTGCATGCATTAGAGTGTTTGCATCATGTTTAAACTTGAAAGAAACTTGAAATGGGGATTGGTTAAACCTTAGCACCAAATGAATTCAACTAGGTTCAAATAAATATATTTTCAATAACCCAAAATGTCTTTAGAAAAGTTCATGATTTTTGATAAAGGTGAAAACCTCTGCCAAAAATGGTGCACATATTTCTAGGCCATTCTGGATTTTTGAATTAAATCATATGTTATTTGCATTTGGGCATTTAAATGCTACATAATATTTTAAATGTCCAAATATTCATGAACTAAAATGTTTACTGTTGGAAATAATCCAAATAGTAGCCTCAAGCAGTTGCATGAATTTTGAGCTTGTTTTAGTATTTTTAATAAAGCCCTAAAGATTATAGAAAATAGAAAACTGAAAGTATTAGAAAAGAAGAGAGAGAAGGACTTACCTGGGCTCACCTGTGCAGCCACCTGGCGGCCCAAGTGGCCCGCCCAGCCCACCAGGCCACCCCCTCCTATCGTCTTCCTCCCCCTCGTCCCAAAGCAGCTCCGTGGCGAGCGCTGACGTCGTCGTGGCCTCCTCCCTGCCTGCTTCCCCCCTCCCCTGCCCTTCTAGCGATGCCACGGGGACGCCCCGTGATTCCTCTCTCCTCTCCCTCGCTCCCTGGTCTCTCTCCTCCTCTCTAGCTCCTCCCCGAGCTCCATCCGAGAGCAACCGTCGCTGCCGCTCGCCGTTGCCGCTCCCAGAGCTGCCCCATCACCCCCTGTCCGTGGCCAGAGGCCCCACCTCGTCTGCCCCGTCCTCTCCGTCGACACACGCAACCGCAAGAGCCCACATCATCGTCCCCGCCGCCTTCATCACCGCTTCTGTCCGGCGATCGCCACAGTCGATTTGTCATCCTCAGTGCATCCCCGACCTCGCTCTCGCGCCCGTCGACCTAACTATGAGCCCCTGCACCTCTCACCCCTCTTCCCGTCGATGCGTTCCTCCTCTAACTGCCGCCCGTGAGTAACCAAGCGCCATCGTCCGCCATGGCCAGCGAGCCCGCGCTCCCGAGCCTCTCCTGCTCGCTCCAGGGGCACTAACATACTCCTAGCGCCTCCAGGAGGCTGTCTAGCCACCCCGCTTGCTCGCTCGAGCGCTGCAGCCACGTCCCCGCTTCTGCCCGAGCTCCGACCGCCGCCTTTGTGCTCGCCGTCGTCATCTCCGACGACCTCGAGGCCTCCCGATCGCTTTGCTAGACGCGGTCAAGCACGGGCTACCTCCTGGTGGCCTTCGCGCGTCCAACCGCCGCCTATAGCTCAAGTCCGGCGAGTTGCCACTGCAGTTTTGGTCGTCGCCAGCGAAACTCCGGCGACTGCCGGCATGGAGATCATTAGGCCCTAACCCAGCCAGCTAAACACCCTAGCAGCCACTGACAGTGGGTCCTACCCCTGGTCAAATCCTAGTCAGCGTTGGGTTTGACCGGGATTAGTCCATGTGTCACTGGCGTGTGGACCCCACATGTCAGGTTTGACCTAGACTAGCCCCGTTGACCTGCTGACACAATGATGATGTCATGTTGACGTAGTAAATAGTTTCTATATTTAAAATAATTTAGAAATTCTAGAAAACGTCCAAAACTTCTAAAATTCATAGAAATTCAACCATAACTCAAAATGAAATAAGTTATATATGAAAAATGATCAGAAAAATCCAATCTATCCATCTGTACTGGTTTCATGCATGATTAAACAACTTAACCTTGTTGTTTAGTGCAAAACATGATAAAGCACTAATTAAGTTCATAGTTTGAGTTTGGGGTTGAACCTTTGGTTCAAAATGACTCCAACCCATCTGGTTTTAGTTGCATTAGCTCAACCACAGCATATTGCCATGTCATGATCATGCATCATATTGTGCATTGCATTGATTGTGTTTCATTCTTTGTTGCCGGTATTTGACCAGGGTGCGATCGGAACCACCCTTGTCCGCCAGGGTGAAGAGTTATATCATCTTCAGAAGTGCCAGGCAAGCAAAACCCCCTTGTTCATTCCGATGCAATCCCACTCTCTCGCTCCTGCTCTCTTTTACTGCATTTAGGACAACAACGATTCATCTGTTACTTGTTGCGGTAGTTGAACCCCCTTTTCCTCTGCATGACCTGTCATTACCATAGTAAATAGATGAAACCCACTAGCATGAGTAGGAGTTGTTTGAGCCCTGTTGTGCTTACTCATTCATACTTGTTTGTCATGCCTGCTACTGCTTAGAGTTGAGTCGGGTCTGATTCATCGGGGATGAATTGGAATGGTGATGAACATGTCCTACTGTGTGTGAGCTAAGTGTGTGAACACGATTTGGTAAAGGCAGCTATGAGAGGCCATGTAGGAGTACATGGTGGGTTGTCTCATTGAAGCCGTCCTCAGGAACTGAGTTCTGTTTTTGTGATCCATGAACAACGACTACCACACGTTGGGCCCTGAAATATGACCCCGCTCGACTTATTAACCGCCCATGTCCTCTGTCCAGGAGTTGCAAGTAGTTTCTGGTGTTTGTAGTTGCTGGAGGCTGTGCGCAGCGCTGACCCGAGGGGTGGGCTATGATGCGGTAGGCACGTGGACGGGTATGTCGGGCGTCCATTTGGTGTCCTGGAACCCTGTACACATCGTTCGGGGTCATATGTGGAAACCTCGGCCGGACTCCCTGCGGATGGAACCTGAATAGGCGATAAACCTGTACTAGAGACTTGTGTGGTTAGTCAGGTCGTTGTCTACACCCACGTCGGCTTTCGCTTGAAGTCTTCCGAGCACATGTCGTGTGTAGACGCTAAGTGGTGGAAACATGTGTGAAGAAGTACACCCCTGCAGGGTTATAAATGATCTATTCGAATAGTCGCGTCCGCGGTAAAGGACCTCTGGTTGCCTATACAGTTCATAGACAAGTGAAAGTGGATACTCTAAAATACGCAAGATAAGCGTGAGTGCTATGGATGGCATTCTCATAGGGAGACGGGAGTGAATCCATAGTGGTGTGTTGATATGGTGAATATGTGGACTCGTGTGCACCACCTCAAAAGAGTTACTTGTAGTCGTAGTTCAGGTTAGCCACTGAGTCAAAGCTGGCTTGCTGCAGTTAAACCCCACCATCCCCTTTGTTGATAGTGATACATATGTAGCTAGTTCTGATGTAAGTCTTGCTGGGTACATTTGTACTCACGTTTGCTTAATTTATTTTTTTGCAGAGAGACTCCAGTCTCGCTAGTAGTTCCGCGTGGACTTCGACATTTAGCTTGTTACCTCAGCTACGATCTTGTGCCCTCGGCAGGATCTGGTAGATAGTCAGGCTTCTCAGCCCTTTTCATTTGTAGTTGTCTATACTCAGACATGTTAAGCTTCCGCATGTGCTTTTGGTTTGTATGCTCTGAATGTTGGGTCATGATACCCATGATTGTAATACTTGGCTTCTCGGAGTCTATTGAATAAATACTTGTGTTGTAGAGTCATGTTGTGATGCCATGTTGTATTTGCACATATCGAGCATATTGTGTGTATGATTATTGAAATGCTTGGTATGTGTGGGATCCGACAACCTAGTTGTTTATTCTTGGTAGCCTCTCTTACCGGGAAATGTCTCCTAGTGCTTCCACTGAGCCATGATAGCTTGCTACTGCTCTGGAACACTTAGGCTGGCCGGCATGTGTCCTTCTTCATTCTTGTGCCTGTCCCTTCAGGGAAATGTCACGCATTGTTCCTTTAAGTCCCTATAGCTTGCTACGACTTGGGTTCATGCGTTGTTGATCGACACGTTCCTTGCTGGGTCATGTATGCCTGTCCCCTTAAGTTAGCGCCACCTTGGGTTTACGATTAGTCATGTTGGCCCGGGTTCTTTGTCATATGGATGCTAGAAGCACTATCATATACGTGAGCCAAAAGGCGCAAATGGTCCCAGGCCAGGTAAGGTGGCATGCACCCGTGGGAATACCGTGCGTTAGGCCGCAAAGTGATATGATGTGTTTCATGCTAGATCGGTGTGACTTAGAATCGGGGTCCTGAGAGCAAATTCCTCAAATATGCACATCTTTAGGGGGAGTTCTTCTATATCTTGCAATCAAATTCCTCAATTCTTAGCACTTTAGATTGGTATGTTTATCCCATTGAAAGCTTAACCTATTTGTCATCAATCACCAAAAAGGGGGAGATTGTAAGTGCATCTAGTGCCCCTTTGTGATTTTTGTGTATTGAAGACTTATAGGTTAAGGGACTAATATGTTTGTGAGTGTACACAGGCTCTATAAGTCGATGAGGAGTTTGATATTTACGATGAAAGTCGACCCCTAAAAATGTATGTCTTCAGCTGAAGACTTTAGTTCTCCTGAAGATTTTGAAAGTGAAGAAATTGGTGTGACCTTGAAGACATGGATATTCATGCGAGGATTATGAAGCGTGAAGACTTTTGTTTTCGTAGTTTCATTTTCTCTTTTTTGAGTCATAGGAAACACAGTACTGTTAAAGGCGGTCGAGGTAATACTAAGGAAACTGATTTCCATGTGATGCTCATCTCAAAATCCTACACCTACCCAATCCTTCCGAGTGAAGCCATTGAAAATCTCATATCAGTTCAGTCAATTTCTTCAGTGATAGAGATGAAGATCTTCTGGTCTATGAGGAATTTGTTCTGACTGAGGAGTTAGGAATTCGTGAGTGCGAATTGCCTACATAGTGAGGAACATGATAGCCCTGAGGAATTTGAACCTCATATTTCCTACTGTTGTTGTGCTACGCGCGAACTGTTAAAATATCTACCCACCTAACAGTCATATCATTGAAGGGCATTTATGTCTTAGCATGTCGGCCTGCTCCCTAAGCTATAAATAGCCACCCCCTACAACAACTAGCTGGTTGGCTGCTCCGAGAGAAACTGACACTTGTCATTGAGAGCATCCCATCCTTCGAGGACTTTGAGCGAAAATCATCAAGTGAGGAAAACCCAAAACCCAAACCCAAACACCTACAAACCCAAAGTGATTGAGCATCACTAAAGAGATTGTTCCTATGTGAAACCGACGCTTGTTACCTTTGAGGATTGTGTATCCTCTAGACGGTTAGACGTCATGGTCTGAGCATCCAAGAGGAATTGTGGATCGCCGAGTGACCAAGTCTTTGAAGGTTTGGAAGTCACCTGAAGACTTACCACGAGTGATTGGGTGAGGTCTGTGTGACTTTAACTCAAGGAGAATATGGTGAGGACTGTGTGTCTGGGACTGTGTGTCCTCGAGTTTAAATACTCAGCTGCTCCAACCAGATGTACAATTGTCACAGCAGTTGGAACTGGTCTACCAAATCATTGTCTTCACCAAGCCAACTAGTTCTATTTCATCAACCCTTTCATTTCCTCATTCATGTGTTGATGGACCTGATCATTACTGTTTGAAGACTTTGACTAAAGACTTTCTCTGATTCCTCAATCTAATTCTTTAGTCACATAGTCTTCAGCCTGCTTATCCTGTTTTCACGCTATCTGTACTCTGTGCTTGTTTTCATTTCATCATGATGACTATGTTCTTGCTCTGTTATGCTTATACCTGAGTACTTATTCCGCTGCTAGTGTGTCATTGCTTATGAATTTCTTCACCTAGAAATTCCTCAGTGATGAATTTGTAAAAATCGCCTATTCACCCCCCTCTAGTCGATATAACGCACTTTCAATTTCTCCACAACATTTTGGGTTGGATGCGGTCGTACTTAGACTAAAACTATACACACACATCCATTTACTTCTTACACCCATTGATATTTTTTCTTGTTTGGACGATGGGTATGGATGGATGGATCGGACCGTCATAAGCATTAATGTCACTCACTATTTGTGTTGCACTCTGATGATCGTAGTAACAAACAATGCGTATATGTATATGTTTATATTTACACTTGATCTCAACCAGTATTTGAAATTGTTATTGTTGGGGAACGTAGTAATTTCAAAAAATTTCCTACGCACACGCAAGATCATGGTGATGGTATAGCAACGAGAGGGGAGAGTGTTGTCCACGTACCCTCGTAGACCGTAAGCGGAAGCGTTAGCACAACGCGGTTGATGTAGTCGTACGTCTTCACGATCCGACCGATCCAAGCATCGAACGTACGGCACCTCCGAGTTCAGCACACGTTCAGCTCGATGACGATCTCCGGGCTCTGATCCAGCAAAGCTCCAGAGATGAGTTTCGTCAGCACGACGGCGTGGTGATGATGATGATGTTCTACCGGCGCAGGGCTTCGCTAAACTCCGCGACAATATGACCGAGGTGGAATATGGTGGAGGGGGGCACTGCACACGGCTAAGGGACGATCCGTAGATCAACTTGTGTGTCTATGGGGTGCCCCCCCCCGCCCCCGTATATAAAGGAGCCAGGGGGGAGGAGGCGGCCGGCCAAGGAGGGCGCGCCAAGGGGGGAGTCCTACTCCCACTGGGAGTAGGACTCCCTTCTTTCCTAGTTGGAATAGGAGAAAGGGGAAAGAGGAGGAAGAGGGGAAGGAAAGGGGGGGGCGCCGCCCCCCTTCCCTTGTCCTATTCGGACTAGGAAAGGGAGGGGGGCGCGGCCCCCTCCTGCCTCCTTCCCTCTTCTCCCTCGAGGCCCATGTAGGCCCAATAACCCCCGGGGGGTTCCGGTAACCTCCCGGTACTCCGGTAAAATGCCGATTTCACCCGGAACGATTCCAATGTCCAAATATAGGCTTCCAATATATCGATCTTTATGTCTCGACCATTTCGAGACTCCTCGTCACGTCCGTGATCACATCCGGGACTCCGAACAAACTTCGGTACATCAAAACTTATAAACTCATAATAAAACTGTCATCGTAACGTTAAGCGTGCGGACCCTACGGGTTCGAGAACTATGTAGACATGACCTAGAACTATTCTCGGTCAATAACCAATAGCGGAACCTGGATGCCCATATTGGTTCCTACATATTCTACGAAGATCTTTATCGGTCAAACCGCATAACAACATACGTTGTTCCCTTTGTCATCGGTATGTTACTTACCCGAGGTTTGATCGTCGGTATCCAATACCTAGTTCAATCTCATTATCGGCAAGTCTCTTTACTTGTTCTGTAATGCATCATCCTGTAACCAACTCATTGGTCACATTGCTTGCAAGGCTTATAATGATGTGCACTACCGAGAGGGCCCAGGGATACCTCTCCGACAATCGGAGTGACAAAACCTAATCTCGAAATACGCCAACTCAACATGTACCTTCGGAGACACCTATAGTACTCCTTTATAATCACCCAGTTATGTTGTGACGTTTGGTAGTACCGAAAGTGTTCCTCCGGTAAACGGGAGTTGCATAATTCTCATAGTTACAGGAACATGTATAAGTCATGAAGAAAGCAATAGCAGTATACTAAACGATCAAGTGCTAGGCTAACGGAATGGGTCATGTCAATCACATCATTCTTCTAATGATGTGATCCCACTAATCAAATGACAACACATGTCTATGGTTAGGAAACATAACCATCTTTGATTAGTGAGCTAGTCAAGTAGAGGCATACTAGTGACTATATGTTTGTCTATGTATTCACACATGTATCATGTTTCCGATTAATGCAATTCTAGCATGAATAATAAACATTTATCATTATATGAGGAAATAAATAATAACTTTATTATTGCCTCTAGGGCATATTTCCTTCAGTCTCCCACTTGCACTAGAGTCAATAATCTAGATTACATAGTAATGATCTTAACACCCATGGAGTCTTGGTACTGATCATGTTTTGCTCATGAGAGAGGCTTAGTCAACGGGTCTGCAACATTCGGATCCGTATGTATCTTGCAAATCTCTATGTCTCCCACTTGGACTTGGTCCCGAATAGTCTTCAGCCTGCTTATCCTGTTTTCACGCTATTTGTACTCTGTGCTTGTTTTCATTTCATCATGATGACTATGTTCTTGCTCTGTTATGCTTATACCTGAGTACTTATTCCGCTGCTAGTGTGTCATTGCTTATGAATTTCTTCACCTAGAAATTCCTCAGTGATGAATTTGTAAAAATCGCCTATTCACCCCCCTCTAGTCGATATAACGCACTTTCAATTTCTCCACAACATTTTGGGTTGGATGCGGTCGTACTTAGACTAAAACTATACACACACATCCATTTACTTCTTACACCCATTGATATTTTTTCTTGTTTGGACGATGGGTATGGATGGATGGATCGGACCGTCATAAGCATTAATGTCACTCACTATTTGTGTTGCACTCTGATGATCGTAGTAACAAACAATGCGTATATGTATATGTTTATATTTACACTTGATCTCAACCAGTATTTGAAATTGTTATTGTTGGGGAACGTAGTAATTTCAAAAAATTTCCTACGCACACGCAAGATCATGGTGATGGTATAGCAACGAGAGGGGAGAGTGTTGTCCACGTACCCTCGTAGACCGTAAGCGGAAGCGTTAGCACAACGCGGTTGATGTAGTCGTACGTCTTCACGATCCGACCGATCCAAGCACCGAACGTACGGCACCTCCGAGTTCAGCACACGTTCAGCTCGATGACGATCTCCGGGCTCTGATCCAGCAAAGCTCCAGAGATGAGTTTCGTCAGCACGACGGCGTGGTGATGATGATGATGTTCTACCGGCGCAGGGCTTCGCTAAACTCCGCGACAATATGACCGAGGTGGAATATGGTGGAGGGGGGCACTGCACACGGCTAAGGGACGATCCGTAGATCAACTTGTGTGTCTATGGGGTGCCCCCCCCCCGCCCCCGTATATAAAGGAGCCAGGGGGGAGGAGGCGGCCGGCCAAGGAGGGCGCGCCAAGGGGGGAGTCCTACTCCCACTGGGAGTAGGACTCCCTTCTTTCCTAGTTGGAATAGGAGAAAGGGGGAAAGAGGAGGAAGAGGGGAAGGAAAGGGGGGGGCGCCGCCCCCCTTCCCTTGTCCTATTCGGACTAGGAAAGGGAGGGGGGCGCGGCCCCCTCCTGCCTCCTTCCCTCTTCTCCCTCGAGGCCCATGTAGGCCCAATAACCCCCGGGGGGGTTCCGGTAACCTCCCGGTACTCCGGTAAAATGCCGATTTCACCCGGAACGATTCCAATGTCCAAATATAGGCTTCCAATATATCGATCTTTATGTCTCGACCATTTCGAGACTCCTCGTCACGTCCGTGATCACATCCGGGACTCCGAACAAACTTCGGTACATCAAAACTTATAAACTCATAATAAAACTGTCATCGTAACGTTAAGCGTGCGGACCCTACGGGTTCGAGAACTATGTAGACATGACCTAGAACTATTCTCGGTCAATAACCAATAGCGGAACCTGGATGCCCATATTGGTTCCTACATATTCTACGAAGATCTTTATCGGTCAAACCGCATAACAACATACGTTGTTCCCTTTGTCATCGGTATGTTACTTACCCGAGGTTTGATCGTCGGTATCCAATACCTAGTTCAATCTCATTATCGGCAAGTCTCTTTACTTGTTCTGTAATGCATCATCCTGTAACCAACTCATTGGTCACATTGCTTGCAAGGCTTATAATGATGTGCACTACCGAGAGGGCCCAGGGATACCTCTCCGACAATCGGAGTGACAAAACCTAATCTCGAAATACGCCAACTCAACATGTACCTTCGGAGACACCTATAGTACTCCTTTATAATCACCCAGTTATGTTGTGACGTTTGGTAGTACCGAAAGTGTTCCTCCGGTAAACGGGAGTTGCATAATTCTCATAGTTACAGGAACATGTATAAGTCATGAAGAAAGCAATAGCAGTATACTAAATGATCAAGTGCTAGGCTAACGGAATGGGTCATGTCAATCACATCATTCTTCTAATGATGTGATCCCACTAATCAAATGACAACACATGTCTATGGTTAGGAAACATAACCATCTTTGATTAGTGAGCTAGTCAAGTAGAGGCATACTAGTGACTATATGTTTGTCTATGTATTCACACATGTATCATGTTTCCGATTAATGCAATTCTAGCATGAATAATAAACATTTATCATTATATGAGGAAATAAATAATAACTTTATTATTGCCTCTAGGGCATATTTCCTTCAGTCTCCCACTTGCACTAGAGTCAATAATCTAGATTACATAGTAATGATCTTAACACCCATGGAGTCTTGGTACTGATCATGTTTTGCTCATGAGAGAGGCTTAGTCAACGGGTCTGCAACATTCGGATCCGTATGTATCTTGCAAATCTCTATGTCTCCCACTTGGACTTGGTCCCGAATGGAATTGAAGCGTCTCTTGATGTGCTTGGTCCTCTTGTGAAATCTGGATTCCTTTGCCAAGGCAATTGCACCAGTATTGTCACAGAAGATCTTCATTGGTCCCGATGCACTAGGTATGACACCTAGATCGGAAATGAACTCCTTCATCCAGACTCCTTCATTTGCTGCTTCAGAAGCAGCTATGTACTCCGCTTCACATGTAGATCCCGCCACGACGCTTTATTTAGAACTGCACCAACTTACAGCTCCACCGTTTAATAAAAACACGTATCCGGTTTGTGATTTAGAATCGCCCGGATCAGTGTCAAATCTTGCATCGACGTAACCATTTACGACAAGCTCTTTGTCACCTCCATATACGAGAAACATATCCTTAGTCCTTTTCAGGTACTTCAGGATGTTCTTGACCGCTGTCCAGTGATCCACTCCTGGATTACTTTGGTACCTTCCTGCCAAGCTTATTGCTAAGCATACGTCAGGTCTGGTACACAGCATTGCATACATGATAGAGCCTATGGCTGAAGCATAGGGAACATCTTTCATTTTCTCTCTATCTTCTGCTGTGGTCGGGCATTGAGTTTGACTCAACTTCACACCTTGTAGCACGGGCAAGAACCCTTTCTTTGCCTGATCCATTTTGAACTTTTTCAAAATTTTGTCAAGGTATGTGCTTTGTGAAAGTCCTATTAAGCGTCTTGATCTATCTCTATAGATCTTGATGCCCAATATGTAAGCAGCTTCACCGAGGTCTTTCATTGAAAAACTTTTATTCAAGTATCCCTTTATGCTATCCAAAAATTCTATATCATTTCCAATTAATAATATGGCATCAACATATAATATCAGAAATGCTACAGAGCTCCCACTCACTTTCTTGTAAATACAGGCTTCTCCAAAAGTCTGTATAAAACCATATGCTTTTATCACACTATCAAAACGTTTATTCCAACTCCGAGATGCTTGCACCAGTCCATAAATGGATCGCTGGAGCTTGCACACTTTGTTAGCACCTTTTGGATCAACAAAACCTTCTGACTGCATCATATACAACTCTTCTTCTAGAAATCCATTCAAGAATGCAGTTTTGACATCCATTTGCCAAATTTCATAATCATGAAATGTAGCAATAGCTAACATGATTCAGACAGACTTAAGCATCGCTACGGGTGAGAATGTCTCATCGTAGTCAACCCCTTGAACTTGTCGAAAACCTTTCGCAACAAGTCGAGCTTTATAGACAGTTACATTACCATCGGCGTCAGTCTTCTTCTTAAAGATCCATTTATTCTCAATGGCTTGCCGATCATCGGGCAAGTCAACCAAAGTCCATACTTTGTTTTCATACATGGATCCCATCTCAGATTTCATGGCTTCTAGCCATTTTGCGGAATCTGGGCTCATCATCGCTTCCTCATAGTTCGTAGGTTCATCATGGTCAAGTAACATGACTTCCAGAATAGGATTACCGTACCACTCTGGTGCGGATCTTACTCTGGTAGACCTACGAGGTTCAATAGAAACTTGATTTGAAGTTTCATGATCAATATCATTAGCTTCCTCACTAATTGGTGTAGTTGTCACAGGAACCGGTTCTTGTGATGAACTACTTTCCAATAAGGGAGTAGATACAGTTATCTCATCAAGTTCTACTTTCCTCCCACTCACTTCTTTCGAGAGAAACTCCTTCTCTAGAAAGGATCCAATTTTAGCAACGAAAATCTTGCCTTCAGATCTGTGATAGAAGGTGTACCCAATAGTTTCTTTTGGGTATCCTATGAAGACACATTTCTCCGATTTGGATTCGAGCTTATCTGGTTGAAGTTTCTTCACATAAGCATTGCAGCCCCAAACTTCAAGAAACGACAACTTTGGTTTCTTGCCAAACCATAGTTCATAAGGTGTCGTCTTAACGGATTTTGATGGTGCCCTATTTAACGTGAATGCGGCCGTCTCTAAAGCATAACCCCAAAACGATAGCGGTAAATCAGTAAGAGACATCATAGATCGCACCATGTCTAGTAAAGTACGATTACGACGTTCGGACACACCATTTCATTGTGGTGTTCCGGGTGGCGTGAGTTGCGAAACTATTCCGCATTGTTTCAAGTGCAGACCAAACTCGTAAATCAAATATTCTCCTCCACGATCAGATCGTAGAAACTTTATTTTCTTGTTACGATGATTTTCCACTTCACTCTGAAATTCTTTGAACTTTTCAAATGTTTCAGACTTGTGTTTCATTAAGTAGATATACCCATATCTGCTTAAATCATCTGTGAAGGTGAGAAAATAACGATATCCGCCACGAGCCTCAACATTCATTGGACCACGAACATTAGTATGTATGATTTCCAACAAATCAGTTGCTCGCTCCATAGTTCCGGAGAACGGCGTTTTAGTCATCTTGCCCATAAGGCACGGTTCGCAAGTACCAAGTGATTCATAATCAAGTGAATCCAAAAGCCCATCAGTATGGAGTTTCTTCATGCGCTTTACACCGATATGACCTAAACGGCAGTGCCACAAATAAGTTGCACTATCGTTATCAACTCTGCATCTTTTGGTTTCAACACTATGAACATGTGTATCACTACTATCGAGATTCAACAAAAATAGACCACTCTTCAAGGGTGCATGACCATAAAAGATATTACTCATATAAATAGAACAACCATTATTCTCTGATTTAAATGAATAACCGTCTCGCATCAAACAAGATCCAGATATAATGTTCATGCTCAACGCTGGCACCAAATAACAAATATTTAGGTCTAAAACTAATCCCGATGGTAGATGTAGAGGTAGCGTGCCGACCGCGATCACATCGACTTTGGAACCATTTCCCACGCGCATCGTCACCTCGTCCTTAGCCAATCTTTGCTTAATCCGTAGTCCCTGTTTTGAGTTGCAAATATTAGCAACAGAACCAGTATCAAATACCCAGGTGCTACTGCGAGCATTAGTAAGGTACATGTCGGTGTCAAAACCGGCGGATCTCGGGTAGGGGGTCCCGAACTGTGCGTCTAGGCGGATGGTAACAGGAGACAAGGGACACGATGTTTTACCCAGGTTCAGGCCCTCTTGATGGAGGTAAAACCCTACGTCCTGCTCGATTAATATTGATAATGTGTATTACAAGAGTGGATCTACCACGAGATCAAGGAGGCTAAACCCTAGAAGCTAGCCTATGGTATGATTGTTGTAATGGAGGTTATGTCCTATGGACTAAAGCCCTCCGGTTTATATAGACACCGGATAGGGCTAGGGTTACACAGAGTCGGTTACAATGGTAGGATATCTACATATCCGTATTGCCAAGCTTGCCTTCTACGTCAAGGAAAGTCCCATCCGGACACGGGACGGAGTCTTCAATCTTGTATCTTCATAGTCTTGGAGTCCGGCGGACGATGATAGTCCGGCTGTCCGGACACCCCCTAGTCCAGGACTCCCTCAGAAGCCCCTGAATCTGGCTTCAATGACGATGAGTCCGGCGCGCATAATGTTCGGCATTGCAAGGCGGGTTCCTCCTCCAAATAATCCATAGAAGATTGTGAACACCAAGATAGTGTCCGGCTCTGCAAAATAAATTCCACATTCCACCGTAGAGAGAATAAAATGTACACAAGTTCAATCTGCTGACGTACTCCGTAGCATGACGTCACGCCACTACCAAGCCTTTACTTGAATCGTTTTTTATTATACCACCTCAGTGCATTTAGCGAAGCGGTTTCCTTGGCACGTCTTGTCGAAGCAGAGATCGTGTTCCCCTTATTCTGGGATTCTCATCAATACGGACGTGGGTAACCCAACTGCGCCATTGATGGTGGCGCTTGGGAGATAAGCGAGTTTTACCAGGCTAGTGGGGACGCATAGTCTTCGCCCGCCTATATATAAGGGATAAGGATTCACCTTTTCACCTATGCCTTCTTCCTCCTTTGCTTATCCATCTCCGCGCACTCGAGCTCCAGCGCCCAAGTTCGCGCATCTCGTCTCAACCTTCTCCGACCATGTCCGGAGCGGGAGGCAAGTGGTTGGCCTCCACCGTTAAGGAGGAGCACATCACAAAGCTGCACAGCGCCATATACCTTTCCGGCGACATCGCGCACCGGCTGCCCGACGAGGGGCAGCTCATCCCCACCCCCAGGCCCCATGAGAGGGTCGTTTTCCTTCCCCACTTCCTCCGCGGACTGGGCTTTCCACTTCACCCCTTTGTCTGGGGGCTCATGTTCTACTACAGCCTGGATTTCCATGATCTGGCGCCGAACTTCATCCTCAACATCTCGGCGTTTATCGTCGTGTGTGAGGCCTTCCTCCGCATCCAGCCCCACTTCGGCTTGTGGCTCAAGACCTTCAATGTCAAGCCGATGGTAGTGAAGGGCACTCAAGCGGAGTGCGGAGGCGCCATGTTGGGCAAGATGCCCAACGTCCTTTGGTTCGAAGGGGCCTTCGTGGAATCCGTCAAGGGGTGGCAGTCGGGGTGGTTCTATATCACTGAGCCGCGCGACCCTACGTGGGCTGCGGCCCCCGAGTTTAGATCTGGTATCCCTACACAGTTCACCTCTTGGAAAGAGAAGGGCTTGCTGTGGGGTAATTCGAAGGAGCTGACGGGACTCCAAGCCTGTATCCAGAAGCTGGTGAACAAGAAGCTCAGGCTTGTTAACGTGGTCCAAGTCATGCTCGTCCGCCGGATTCTCCCATGCCAAGAACGGGCATTCAATCTGTGGGAGTTCGATCCAGAACAGCACCAGGCGCTGAGCGGGCTCTTCGACACGACATACGAAGGTGCCTGGAGGGTGCTGTTTAAGGGCGCCGAAGCCCCCGCATCCGCGACGGAAGATCACGGGTTTCACTCGCAGCGTCCAGCTGACGAGGTAAGTGATTCTACCCCTTTACGGGACACTTGTTGTTAATATTTCGGCCCTAAGCGGGTTTTAATCTCCCTTTTCCTTTGACAGGAATGGATGAAGAAGGCCGAGTAGCTCATCTGCCCGGCTCCCATGCCAGAAGACCCAGTGGACGCCCGTCTAGCGGGGCTGCTGGTTCCGGCACCGCATGTGGTGCCGGAGAAGAAGGCCAAGAAGGTGGCCACGGGTACTCGAAAGAGTTCCCGTTTTCAGGTGTCCGACGACTCCGAGGCGGATTCCTCCCCCGAAGATGAGGAGGAGGAAGAAGACTCTCCCCCAGAGGAGGGAGAGAGAAAGACGAAGGCTTCCCCAAATGGGGAGGCCGAAGGGTCCAAGAGGGGAAGAACTATTCCCCCGGACAGCTCTGCCAACACCAACGTTGGCGGCGACGAGTGGCCTTCAAGGGCCAGGCCTCCGGCGAGATCGTAAGTATCCGGATTCCTGAACGATTTATAATCTCTCTTTTGTGTCACATAGTGTCCTTCTAATGCCGCATACTGCCTGCAGTCCGGCCGATGATGATCTCCCCGCTTCATCGAGCGGGTCGTTGGCTCCGTCCGATGTGGATTCCATCCCGACTGCCTCCACCCCTCGCGCTGATGAGGACACCAAGGTGGGATCCCAGGAAGGGACCCATCGAGAGGAGAGGCGCCGCAAGGCAGCCTCCCGGACTTTGCGCCGGACTCCACACCGGAACCCGCAGTGGTTCCGGAGTCCGGCAAGCGGCCCCTTCGCAAGAAGGGCAAGACCGTGAAGCCGGCGGCGTCTGTCCAACCGGAGGCGCCGGACAACTTGCTGGAGGCGCTCCAAGGCGCTTCCATTGAGGAAGAACACCGCACTGTTATGAGTGCGGTGATTCAAAAGGTTCAGCTCGCCAAGAGCGGGCTGACCGAAGCCTGCAGTAGCCTTCTAACAGGCTTTGAGGTAAGAAGTTAAAATTATGTAATGTAATACCGCATAGACAGTATCCCCTGATGCTCAGTTCGGTGTTCGAAAAGAAAAGCCAGACTGAGGATCTAAAAAGATATGCGCAGGGTTGCTAAAAAGTATGTCAATATGGGTTTGCAGGCTGCGCTGCTGACCTCTGCCGCACTGACTGTGGAGGTCGGTGCATTGAAGCAGGATCTCGAGCGGTCCGAGCAAGAGCTCGGCCGTGCCAAGAAGCAGCTCGAGGACAAAGAAGGTGAGTAACACCACTTTGAATAGTTACCTTACAGAAAAGGATTTAGGTTGCAATAAGAGAATAACAAGGATAACATGGGTACTGCAGGGGCCACGAACGAGGTGGCAACCCTGAAGGAGGCTGTATCCGCGGCCGAACGCAATGCGGCCACGGAACGGGCAGAGTGAGAGAGGCAGGAGGCGCGGGTGGCGGAGGTGCGGCAAGAGCTCCAGGCTCTCATGGAGAAGCATGAGAGTTTGGAGCGCGACTCAAAGACTCGAGAGTCCGAGCTCGCCTCGGCTCTCGAAAGTGCCAAGTCCGCCAAGGCCGAGGCCCGTAAGGCCCTTCGGGAGGTTGAGGATATGAAGAAAATAGCAGCGGGTAAGGCATTTTTCATGCAAAGCAAGCATGTTAATGTAAACTACCTGACACTTACCCGAATTCGGAGCTCTCCAGGGGCGTTTGCAGATCTGCCTCGCAGTGTGTCCGATGCCGCCGCATTCTACCGTGGCGAGGAGGGGAGCTCAATGGAGAAGGTCTTCTGGTCTCAGTACGCTGAGGCCGGCCATCCGGTGCTCCCTAGCGACCAGCTGAAGCAGCTGGTCGAGCTCCACAAGGTACCTGAAGAAGCCATGAAGGGCCTCATAGTCCGGCTGTGGCCTGGACAGGCCATGCCTGGGAGCTACTTCGGCCTCGTGCGGCGGCTGGTGGATGCGTGCCCCTAGGTGGAGGTCATCAAGCGCTCCGCATGTATTGAAGGTGCTCGTCGGGCCCTTGCCCGCGCAAAGGTGCACTGGGGCAGGCTGGATGCGGAGAGGCTTATCACCGACGCGCCACCAGCGGGCAAGGAGTATCGTATGCCCGAGATGTACTATAAGACTGTCCTGAAGGGTGCCCGCAAGATTGCGGATGAGTGCCCCAGAGATGTAATTATTGAGTAGACTCGCTATGTATTATCCTGTGCGCTGAAAACTTTGTTCATATGCGCGAAGCAACGCTTGTTTGATTTAAAATATTACCTTCTGTGCGGCCGTTTATAAAATCTGAGAGATGGCAAGTCGTCGGCTTCGGCCCCCAAGCCACGAGTGCTGGGGTGTTCGGGATAAACTTGAGCACTCTTGTTCCCATTATTGGGTCCATCTAGGGAGGCGCTCAACACAACGAACAAGGCAACCGGACTTATAATGCTTGAACACTCTCACTTAGCCATAGAATTCTATAATTTTAAATTTCGGCGAAGCCCCTAGTATTCGGAAGACCGAAATCGGGGCGCTATCCACGCCTTCGTCGGACATTATCCGGTACTTCGCTCGAAGCGGCATAAGTCTTTAAGGACTCGAAAAGACCTCTCGAACAGCGACCAGTCTCTCGCCTTATCATGACAGTCAGTTTTAGCTTTCTCCACTGAGGCGCTCGCCCAGCTCAACCGGGGCGCAATCGCAGTGGTTCTCCCAGTGCCACCTTAGCCGACAGAACGGAACGTAAGGCACCAAAATGTGGGAGCCGTGCAAACCCAACTATTGACCCAAGACATGATTCGGAGCCGATTCATATAATGCTATAAGTTCGGGGTGCCGCACTTGTGAAAGTGTTCGGACTTATCACACCATAATGCGGGGAACATAAGCCCCTGGTGTGTTCGGCCGTACCAAAATATACGGGTGCAAAATGTCATTAGTGAACATATATGTAAAGTAATGCAATTACAGGCAAAAAGTGCTGCATTATTTATTCAAGGATACAAATAGTGCGGTAAGCAAGGGATTGGACTAAATAAACATGTCCCCCTCCAGGGGTGGGCTGCGGATTGGTGTATATAATCGAATTTAATGCTCGTAATGGAGACCACCTGAGTGTTCGTCGCAGCCTTTTTCCCTCCCTGTCTGTTGCATCGTGAGTTCGGCGGGTTCGCCGCTGGACAGGGCCTCTGGTGAACGGAGTCCTGTGTATGCAAAGAAGGAAAATAGAAAAGAAAAGAGAGACACACTTGTGAGCCCCTGGTGTGGTCGAGCCGCACTCTGGGTCTATTGTGGTCGTGCCCCTCCCCCTAGGCCCATGGTATCTCCAGAGTGTAATGATGTACGCGGAGGGTTGGTCTTGCAATCATGCGAGGGCTGGGGTTGGGGCCGCATTGCTACGCGTGCTCGGAACGTGCTAGGTGGTCTTGGTTGATGTTGCTCCGGGCACGTTTGGTCGTGTCCGGCCGTTTAACGGCCGGACTCGAAAATTGCCTTAGAAGGCTGCTCTGTACTTCTGCCGCGAGAGCCGCTGTATGTTCCTCCGTTCGGAGGGAGCATTCCATATTTCCGTTGACCGTGATGACTCCACGAGGGCCTGGCATCTTGAGCTTGAGGTATGCGTAATGCGGCACCGCGTTGAACTTTGCAAACGCGGTTCGTCCGAGCAGAGCGTGATAGCCGCTGTGGAACGGGACTATGTCGAAGATTAACTCCTCGCTCCGGAAATTGTCCGGGGATCCGAAGACCACTTCCAGTGTGACTGAGCCTGTACAATTAGCTTCGACACCTGGTATGACGCCTTTAAAGGTCGTCTTTGTAGGTTTAATCCTTGAGGGGTCTATGCCCATCTTGCACACTGTATCCTGATAAAGCAGGTTCAGGCTACTGCCGCCGTCCATCAGGACTCTCGTGAGGTGAAATCCATCGACGATTGGGTCTAAAACCAATGTGGCGAATCCGCCATGGCGGGTGCTAGTCGGATGGTCTCTTCGATCGAACGTGATCGGACAAGAGGACCATGGATTGAACTTTGGGGCGACTGGCTCCATCGCGTATATGTCCCTTAGTGCACGCTTCCGCTCCCTCTTGGGTATATGGGTTGCGTATATCATGTTTACCATCCGCACTTGTGGGGGGAAACCCTTCTGTCCTCTACTGTTCGGCGGCTGGGTCTCTTCTTCGTCATCGTTGTGCAGCCCCTTGTCGTTGTTTTCGGCAATTAACTTGCCTGCCTGCTTAAATACCCAACAATCTCTGTTGGTGTGGTTAGCTGGCTTTTTGGGGGTGCCATGTATCTGGCATGAGCGGTCGAGTATTCGGTCCAAATTGGACGGACCCGGAGTGGTTCTTTTGAATGGCTTCTTCCGCTGACCGGGTTTAGAGCCTCGGAATCCGGCGTTGACTGCCGTATCCTCCTTGTCGTCGCCGTTAACGCGGCATTTTTTTTGCTTCGACGCGACCTGCCATTGTGGTCCTTGGTATCCGGACTGCCAGCATTTTTACTGAGGTTGTTGCTGCGAGCTAGCCAGCTATCCTCTCCCGCACAAAAGCGGGTCATTAGTGATGTGAGGGCTGCCATGGATTTCGGCTTTTCCTGTCCTAGGTGCCGGGCTAGCCACTCGTCGTGGATGTTATGTTTGAAGGCTGCGAGGGCCTCTGCATCCGGACAGTCGACGATTTGATTTTTCTTTGTTAAGAACCGTGTCCAGAACTGTCTGGCCGATTCATCTGGCTGCTGAATTATGTGGCTTAGGTCATCGGCGTCTGGTGGTCGCACATATGTGCCCTGGAAGTTGTCGAGGAATGCGGCTTCCAGGTCTTCCCAACACCCAATTGACTCTGCGGGCAAGCTGTTAAGCCAATGCCGAGCTGGTCCTTTAAGCTTGAGTGGGAGATACTTGATGGCGTGGAGATCGTCGCCGCGGGCCATATGGATGTGAAGGAGATAATCTTCGATCCAAACCGCGGGTCTGTTGTGCCATCGTAGGATTCAATGTTTACGGGTTTAAACCCTTCAGGGATTTGATGATCCATTACTTCGTCAGTGAAGCATAGCGGGTGTGCGGCGCCTCTGTATTGAGCAATATCACGACGTAGCTCAAGGGAGCGTTGTCTGCTGTGTTCGGCCCGGCCGGAGTTGTTGTATCCGGCGCGACGGTATTCGTCGTGGGTCGTGGGGCGCCCACGTGATCCGTAGATGGATCTGGATTGCCTTGCTTTGTCCTCCAATATATCTCGCAAGTCCGGCGCGTTCCCTCTTGGCTTCGTACTTTTGGAGCGATGCCGGGGTACGGTCTTGGTGGAGGGCCTGGATGCCTCTCTGTCGCGACCACGGGGTGGTCGGTCGGCCGTATTGTGCGCTGGTGATGAAGGTATGTATGCTTCTCCTCTAATCGGGGGAGCAACTTGCGTTTTGGGTAACTCTTGGAGGGGCGTTCGAGTTCATACTCTTCGGCCGCGAGGACCTCAGTCCATCTGTCGGCCAGCAGGTCTTGATCAGCTTGAAGCTGCTGCTGCTTTTTCTTTAGGCTATTTGCCGTGGCGATAAGCCTGCGTTTAAACGCTCTTGTTCGACGGGATCCTCCGGCACGACGAATTCGTCGTCGTTGAGGCTTGCCTCGTCTCCGGAGGGAGGTATGTAATTATCATCCTCGACCTCTTCGTCTGCCGCTCTCTCGTGAGGGCTTGCTTCTGCATCCTCCTGCGCTGAATCTTGCTGGAGGGGATTGTCTTCGGCACTTTCTGGGGTGTTGTTATCTCCTGTGCCGGAATCTCCATTCTTGCTGTGGCGGGATTTAGAGCGGCGCCGCTGACGTCGGCGCTTGGGCTGTTTCTTTAAGGAATCTGCCTCCGCTGCTTCTTCGCCGTCCCCATCTTTTGGGGTGTCCACCATGTATATGTCATATGACGAGGTGGTCTTCCAGTGCCCTGTAGGCGCTGGCTCTTGTTCGTCTTCGGCATCGTCGTCCATACCGTCGATGTCATCGGAGTCATAGTCTAGCATGTCAGTTAGATCGTCGATAGTGGATACAAAGTGGGTGGTGGGTGGGTTTTGAATTTCTTCGTCGTCCGCATCCCAACCATCCTGGCCGTAATCCGGCCAGGGCTCTCCGGATAGCGAGAGATGCTTTAGCGAATTTAGGATATCGCCAAAGGGTGAGTATTGGAAGATGTCCACGGCGGTGAACTCCATGACCGGCGCCCAATCAGATTCGATTGGCAGGGGCGCGGGAGGTTCGGAGTCCGGCAGGGAGTCCGGCACCTCGGAGTCACGAGCTTTGCAAGGGACAAGGTTAGTGTTCGGCTCCATCGCCGTGGGAGTTGCAGCCCCCGAGGCGGTGTCCAGCCACCCGTCCTCGATCTGCGCAATCGGCTCCGGACTAAGGGTCGGAGCGGATTCATGTGCGGCCACCAAGGCACTATCCGGCGGCAGAGTTAGATCATGCCCATCGCGACAGTGCGGCACGCTCGGCTGTGGCTCGGATCCATCGAAGATCAAGTCTCCGTGGATATCCGCCGTGAAGTTTAAGCTTCCAAATCTGACCTGTCGGCCAGGGGCGTAGCTTTCGATCTGCTCCAGATGGCCAAGTGAATTAGCCCGCAGCGCGAAGCCGCCGAATACGAAGATCTGTCCGGGAAGAAAAATCTCACCCTGGACAGCGTTGTTGTTGATTGAAGGAGCCATCAAGCCTATCGGCAATGACACAGAGGAACTCTCAATGAAAGCACCAATGTCGGTGTCAAAACCGGCGGATCTCGGGTAGGGGGTCCCGAACTGTGCGTCTAGGCGGATGGTAACAGGAGACAAGGGACACGATGTTTTACCCAGGTTCGGGCCCTCTTGATGGAGGTAAAACCTACGTCCTGCTTGATTAATATTGATGATGTGTATTACAAGAGTGGATCTACCACGAGATCAAGGAGGCTAAACCCTAGAAGCTAGCCTATGGTATGATTGTTGTAATGGATGTTATGTCCTACGGACTAAAGCCCTCCGGTTTATATAGACACCGGGGAGGGCTAGGGTTACACAGAGTCGGTTACAATGGTAGGAGATCTACATATCCGTATCGCCAAGCTTGCCTTCCACGCCAAGGAAAGTCCCATCCGGACACGGGACGGAGTCTTCAATCTTGTATCTTCGTAGTCTTGGAGTCCGGCGGACGATGATAGTCCGGCTGTCCGGACACCCCAGCCCCCCCCTAGTCCAGGACTCCCTCAATTGCGAAGAGCTCAGGAATTGTCTTGTTCATCCCTTGCATATTATAGTTCATCACGAAGATCTTGTAGCTTGGTGGCAGTGATTGGAGAATTCTGTCAATGACACTATCATCAGGAAGATTAACTCCCAGTTGAATCAAGTGATTATTATACAAAGACATTTTGAGTATATGTTCACTGACAGAACTATTCTCCTCCATCTTGCAGCTGTAGAACTTATTGGAGACTTCATATCTCTCAATCCGGGCATTTGCTTGAAATATTAACTTCAACTCCTGGAACATCTCATATGCTCCATGACGTTCAAAACGTCGTTGAAGACCCGGTTCTAAGCCATAAAGCATGGCACACTGAATTATCGAGTAGTCATCAGCTTTGCTCTGCCAGACGTTCTTAACGTCGTCAGTTGCATCAGCAGCAGGCCTGGCACCCAGCGGTGCTTCCAGGACGTAACTTTTCTGTGCAGCAATGAGGATAATCCTCAGGTTACGGACCCAGTCCGTGTAATTGCTACCATCATCTTTCAACTTTGCTTTCTCAAGGAACGCATTAAAATTCAACAGAACAACAGCACGAGCCATCTATCTACAAACAAACATAGACAAGCAAAATACTATCAGGTACTAAGTTCATGATAAATTTAAGTTCAATTAATCATATTACTTAAGAACTCCCACTTAGACAGACATCTCTCAAGTCATCTAAGTGATCACGTGATCCAAATCAACTAAACCATGTCCGATCATCACGTGAGATGGAGTAGTTTCAATGGTGAACATCACTATGTTGATCATATCTACTATATGATTCACGTTCGACCTTTCGGTCTCCGTGTTCCGAGGCCATATCTGTACATGCTAGGCTCGTCAAGTATGACCTGAGTATTCCGCGTGTGCAACTGTTTTGCACCCGTTGTTTTTGAACGTAGAGCCTATCACACCCGATCATCACGTGGTGTCTCAGCACGAAGAACTTTCGCAACGGTGCATACTCAGGGAGAACACTTCTTGATTACTAGTGAGAGATCATCTTAAAATGCTGTCGTCAATCAAAGCAAGATAAGATGCATAAAGGATAAACATCACATGCAATCAATATAAGTGATATGATATGGCCATCATCATCTTGTGCTTGTGATCTCCATCTTCGAAGCACCGTCATGATCACCATCGTCACTGGCGCGACACCTTGATCTCCATCGTAGCATCATTGTCGTTACGCCATCTATTGCTTCTACGACTATCGCTACCGCTTAGTGATAAAGTAAAGCAATTACAGGGCGTTTGCATTTCATACAATAAAGCGACAACCATATGGCTCCTGCCAGTTGCCGATAACTTCGGTTACAAAACATGATCATCTCATACAATAAAATATAGCATCACATCTTGACCATATCACATCACAACATGCCCTGCAAAAACAAGTTAGACGTCCTCTACTTTGTTGTTGCAAATTTTACGTGGCTGCTACGGGCTTAGCAAGAACCGTTCTTACCTACGCATCAAAAACCACAACGATAGTTCGTCAAGTTAGTGTTGTTTTAACCTTCGCAAGGACCGGGCGTAGCCACACTCGATTCAGGTAAAGTGAGAGAGACAGATACCCGCCAGCCACCTTTAAGCATGAGTGCTCGTAACGGTGAAACCAGTCTCGCGTAAGCGTACGCGTAATGTCGGTCCGGGCCGCTTCATCTCACAATACCGCCGAACCAAAGTATGACATGCTGGTAAGCAGTATGACTTGTATCGCCCACAACTCACTTGTGTTCTACTCGTGCATATAACATCAACGCATAAAACCTAGGCTCGGCTGCCACTGTTGGGGAACGTAGTAATTTCAAAAAAATACCTACGCACACGCAAGATCATGGTGATGGTATAGCAACGAGAGGGGAGAGTGTTGTCCACGTACCCTCGTAGACCGTAAGCGGAAGCGTTAGCACAACGCGGTTTATGTAGTCGTACGTCTTCACGATCCGACCGATCCAAGCACCGAACGTACGGCACCTCCGAGTTCAGCACGCGTTCAGCTCGATGACGATCTCCGGGCTCCGATCCAGCAAAGCTCCGGAGATGAGTTTCGTCAGCACGATGGCGTGGTGACAATGATGATGTTCTACCGGCGCAGGGCTTCGCCTAAACTCCGCGACGATATGACCGAGGTAGAATATGGTGGAGGGGGGCACCGCACACGGCTAAGGGACGATCCGTAGATCAACTTGTGTGTCTATGGGGTGCCCCCCCCCCCGCCCCCGTATATAAAGGAGCCAGGGGGAGGAGGCGGCCGGCCAAGGAGGGCGCGCCAAGGGGGGAGTCCTACTCCCACCGTGAGTAGGACTCCCTTCTTTCCTAGTTGGAATAGGAGAAAGGGGGAAAGAGGAGGAAGAGGGGAAGGAAAGGGGGGGCGCCGCCCCCCTTCCCTTGTCCTATTCGGACTAGGAAGGGAAGGGGCACGCGGCCCCCTCCTGCCTCCTTCCCTCTTCTCCCTCGAGGCCCATGTAGGCCCAATAACCCCCCGGGGGGTTCCGGTAACCTCCCGGTACTCCGGTAAAATGCCGATTTCACCCAGAACGATTCCGATGTCCAAATATAGGCTTCCAATATATCGATATTTATGTCTCGACCATTTCGAGACTCCTCATCACGTCCGTGATCACATCCGGGACTCCGAACAAACTTCGGTACATCAAAACTTATAAACTCATAATAAAACTGTCATCGTAACGTTAAGCGTGCGGACCCTACGGGTTCGAGAACTATGTAGACATGACCTAGAACTATTCTCGGTCAATAACCAATAGCGGAACCTGGATGCCCATATTGGTTCCTACATATTCTACGAAGATCTTTATCGGTCAAACCGCATAACAACATATGTTGTTCCCTTTGTCATCGGTATGTTACTTACCCGAGGTTTGATCGTCGGTATCCAATACCTAGTTCAATCTCGTTATCGGCAAATCTCTTTACTCGTTCTGTAATGCATCATCCCGTAACCAACTCATTGGTCACATTGCTTGCAAGGCTTATAATGATGCGCATTACCGAGAGGGCCCAGAGATACCTCTCCGACAATCGGAGTGACAAAACCTAATCTCAAAATACGCCAAGTCAACATGTACCTTCGGAGACACCTGTAGTACTCCTTTATAATCACCCAATTACGTTGTGACGTTTGGTAGTACCCAAAGTGTTCCTCCGGTAAACGGGAGTTGCATAATTCTCATAGTTACAGGAACATGTATAAGTCATGAAGAAAGCAATAGCAGTATACTAAACGATCAAGTGCTAGGCTAACGGAATGGGTCATGTCAATCACATCATTCTTCTAATGATGTGATCCCACTAATCAAATGACAACACATGTCTATGGTTAGGAAACATAACCATCTTTGATTAATGAGCTAGTCAAGTAGAGGCATACTAGTGACTATATGTTTGTCTATGTATTCACACATGTATCATGTTTCCGGTTAATACAATTCTAGCATGAATAATAAACATTTATCATGATATGAGGAAATAAATAATAACTTCATTATTACCTCTAGGGCATATTTCCTTCAGTTATGTACAACTCTAGCATTGTGCTCAGGGAGGGGCAAGCGGGGTCTTGCATTTCAAAATTATTACAAGAAACTCTAGCATCATGCATTCATGTTCATACCAAATATCGCAGGGTGTCAAGATGATAAAAGAAAACTATGTATGCCTGGAAACCCTTTGCTGCCTATTACCTTCTCTCGTTCATGCTTGACTGCAGTCGTGTGACTCTGTTAGAGCAACTCTAGCAGACCCCACAAAAGGCCCCGACCCGTAAAATAACCGCCAAAATGCGGGTCGGCGCGGAAAATCCCGCCCGAAAAGACTCCGCATCCGCGTCCGACCCGGGAAATTTTTTGCGGGGCGCAGCAAAAGATCTCCCCTGACTCTAATTTCATGGGGCGAGAGCACGACCCGAGCTCAGCCCCTATCCGCAACGTGATTTGGCGGGAGGGACATTTCCGCGCAGCCGTTCCCGCTCCTCCCACCCCCGACCACCATTGCTCCCGCCACCTTCCTCTCTTGTTCATCTTCCCCAGCGATCTATTGCCGCCATGGATGACACCTTGCCCTCCCCTGTCAACGTCAAGGTTGTGCCGCTCAATCCCCTCGAGCGGATCTCGTCGCCGGCCATGTTGGCCCCGCCGTCACCCAAGGCGCCATCGCGGCTGCCTGCAAGCGTCAGGGCAGCGTGCTCGTGCAGGACGGGAACCCGGCTGCCCCGTCGGCAGGGCCCGTGCTCTGGGCGCCAACGCGGCTACGCGATGCCGGCCGGCGGCGGCGAAGGTCGCCAAGGTCACGGGCGCAAAGCGGAGGAAGATTTCGGCTACAAGGTGTTCGGCTACTTCATCCACTCCCTCCGGCCCGGAAATAGGTTCCCCGGCAATCCCGCTCAACGGTGCTGCTCCCACCGCAGGCGATGTGTTCGACGAAATGGGCGCAAGGTATGGCTCGGTCATCCTTTCACTCTTCGGTCATGGAAATATTCTTTGCTTTCGCGATTAGCTCGTGACTTGTTGCCATTCGCTATAGCGGTGGTTTGAACAATGCAACTGACGAGTTCATGAACTTGTTGGACACCAACGCCGTTGACATTGATGAGGCCCCATTCGCCGCATTTGAGTACAATGAAACGGAGGGAGGCATTGAAGGAGAATTGGAGGAGATCGATGAGTTGGCGTATGAGCAATCGCAAGCAAATAGTGGAAAAGCCAGTGATCGAGGAACTACACGATCTTGGAAGACCAAATCTTGATGAAGGCATGGAGTGCGGTATCTCTTGATGCATGCACGGGTACTTCTAACCGCCAAGAGGTATTGGCAAAGGATCGAAGATCAATACTTCCGCATGATGGCAAAGTATCCCAATAGGACTCCACGCACCTTTCGGTCGCTCCAAGGGCGTTAGGACGTGATCAAGCCCATTTGCAGCCGTTGGGCAGCTTGCTTGGAGCAAGTATGCAATGCACCTCCAAATGGAACCGTGGAGTCTGACTATGTGAGTTCATTTTACCTTTGTTAAAGTTGTGCAAATCACATTGCATCATTCAAAATGATTGCATCATATGAAACATTTGCATTGTTCAAATTGTGTAGGACAAATTTCCCAACATAGATACAAAGACATGGAGGCTTCGGAAGGCAAATTCTTCAAACTAGATCATTGTTGGGAGTTGCTCAAGAATTGTGACAAGTGGTCGTTGATAGAGAAAGAGTCCCCACCAAAGAGAGGTTCACTTACAATCATGGATGAAGATGAGGATGATGATGGCCCAAGGAACTTGAACAAGCCCGGTGCTGACAAGAAGACAAGGGAGAAGATCAAGAGAGAGCACGAAGCGTCGAGCTTGAGGGAGAAGATTGATGCCATGGTGCGATCAAATGAGATGATGCTTTTGAAGTCGTTGGAGATCAAGAAAGAATTGGCCGAGAAGAAGGCACGAGAGAAGCATGAGAAATGGGAGTTGCTCAAGGAAGAGAGGCTGCGCAAAGTGGCCATTAAGGAGAGAAGAGTGTGTGCCGCTGAGAACAAAGCCACGTCCATGTTGCTCGCTGAAGAGAACAAGATCATGTCAATGAACCGCAATGACATGGACGACCTCACCAAAGAATGGCATGATATGGCAAGAAGAGAAATTTTGAAGAGGAGAATGGTTGCGTCGGCCAGTGCGTGTTACAGTGCGGGAGGTGGATTCGGTGCAGGGTTTGGAGACAATGTCGCTGATGCGTTCAGTGCACCTATCCATGATTTCGCTGCCGGCATTGGCACAAGCGCCGGAGGTGGATTCAGTGGCTCCGATGATCTCCATGGACTCGATGGCGCGGAGTGAAGATCGACCAAGCTGATGCCGGACGTGGGCATCGCTTTTGCAAGACCTTTTGCGTTTGTCCTATCAAAACTATGCTTTTATTTCGCATGCAAACTATGTTTTAGCGTTTGAATTTGAACTCATTTGTCTGAATTTGAACTCATTTTAGCTTCTTGGGGTTTTCGGTTTGCGGGTCGGCGTGGCGCTGCCCGAGCAGACCCCGCGTAGTCGACCCGTAAAAACGCATATTCGGTGAATAAGCCTTTTTACGGGTCCGTTTTGCGGGGTCTGGCTCTACCCTCGGCCGCGCCGGCCTGCATACGCCCTTTTCCGCGAACTGCAAAACACATATGCAGGTAAGAATTTTGCGGGGTCTGCTAGAGATGCTCTTAGGGACTGGGTGCTTGGGTCCGGCAACGATGACGCTTATGCGTCGTTTTCTTCCTCAAGGCGTCTGTCACGGGAGCATCTATCCTACTATTTAGATTGCCATCATTAATAATTGTTCCTGTTGTTTGTGTAGTTGATATGTTGGTCGTATTTTTCTTTTGTAATAGTTTGGTCTTGCGCATCCTTGATGTCTTGAGTAACTCTTGAGATTGTGTTGATGCAGAGGTAGGATATAATTGATATCTTTTTTATATTAATATATCCCATTTATCACAAAAAAGGAGTGCAAACTCACTGATATTTCCTGTATTTGAGTTACACATTTTATGCAAACAACATATCAAACGGACAAAACATTGATACATAGTACTGCAAATACGGAAATTCAACTTGGCTCCCGAGAGCACATGCTCCTGAGCCCAAAAATAATTTTTCAAATGTCAAAAAAATCAAGACAAAAAATTTATGTGACCTTAGTCACATCCAAATGCTACCTGCAAATTTTGAGGCATAAAGGTTAAGCATTTTGGCCTGTGAAAAAAAAGACAAATTGAAGACCAAATGTCACCCCAGTTTTGTTTTTTTCACCGATGAAAGACTGTTGCCCAGTTTCGCATGAAATTTGTCAAGCATGCCTGCAGTACTGACACGGACATCGACAAAAAAATCAGATTTTTTTTATTTTCTTTTACATTTTTAAAAAAAAATTACTACTCATCTCAGAGCATATGCTCCCAAGGCAAATAAGCATATATTGTACAACCCACATGAATAGGGGTGGATAAACAAGTTGTTCGACTCGTTAAGCTCATGCTCGATGAGACTCAGCTTGTTAAGCTCATTAAGCTTAACGAGCAAAAAAGCATGTTCGGCTCCATTCGTTTAAATTTCATTAAGCTCACGAGCCCTTGTTAAGAGACAACGGTATTACAGCCTATGGGATAAGAGTGTGGGAGTAATATTTACGAAGGAATACGGTGACTATAGTAGGAGATAGGCTAGTTTGATGCCTCCTACAGGTTGGGATGTGTCGATTAAATTGAGTAGATGGGTTGAGATGCCACGAAATGTTGTCATGCAACATAAGAATGTGTGTTGTCCTGTACTAACAAGCTGCTTGTGAAACTCATTATTGAGTTTAACTAGCTCAGAATAATAATTTACTCTTTTCATTAAAAAGCAAGCTAGAGCTATCGAGAGCGCTCGTTAAGCTCGCGAACTACCAGTTTTTTTGGTTCAGCCCTACACATGAACACCAAAGGATATGTGGTGACCCACCAATGCGCTAGGCAGTCTCTACTTCTTTCTATTGATTCTTGCCCTTTTGATGCAATCCTTGATTTTCTGACTGAACCTATTCAATCAAATATGCTCCGCTTGCCCCTCGAAAAAAATGCTCCGCTTGAATGAACAAAAGTCATGTTGGGCGGTTCTCCAAAAACTGAAAAAACTAGCCAGGCCACAACCACCTTTACTAGTACTCCCTCCGTTCCAAATTACTCGTCGGCGACTTCTCCTTGCTTGCTTGCTTGTCGGGGCGGATTACCTTCTTTTTTTAGACGGTAGCACGGATTACCTGGAGGAGCTCCTCCGGGTCTCCTCCGATGAGCCGGTATCCGTTTCAGCACTATGCATGATGACCAGTATAATCGGTGCTCAACACCAACATAGTGCCGCCAATCCAGCTAGTTAGCCACTCTAGCTTGCTGCTGGCTCAATTGTCAGCTCTTCCACTTGAGTTGGTTGCAAATAGCTCAGTTCTCCGGCTTGCTTGTCACTTTACTTTGCCCGGCAAGCGGCAAGCGGCAAGCAGCTATGTACGTATGTGTCTCTTCCCGTTCGTACTGCATACGTGGTTAAGAAAAATAGTAGTACAACAATAATGCAAACAATTTATTCTGGACTTGCCTTCCATCGGCATATCTATCTACCCGAAGATCGATACTACTTCCTCCGTCCGAGAATATAAGACGTTTTTGTAAGTCATGTTAGCTTGCAAAAACGTCTTATATTGTGGGACTGAGGGAGTAGTAATTTAGTATAGTAGTAATTGCTTGCTTTCAGTGGGCTATGAAAATAGCTTCTGGCACCAGGACAAGTGTGCAATCGACAGCACAAGTAATGGCTCTGTTTCCCTTTCACCTCTCCTAGCAAAAAATTGGTTCTTCTACTGTATCCAAGATGCAAAATACCCATCAAAAGATAACAGTAACAATAGTAGAAGATTGTTCTGGATTGCCCTGATGATCCTCAGCTGTAGCGAAGGGAGATGTCCTCTGTAACTTGCGGTACCTCATGCCTCGAGGAGCATCAATTATCCAGATTTCTTCCTTTTCTGGGCCTGCAAAGTCATAATGCATTCATTGCTTATCTATTTGTACAAGGCACACAAGTACATGTCTTATCACGCAACGCACATGCTAAACTACCTTGTAAAAGAAACTAAACAGAATTCTAAGATAGATTTTCTTTGTTCACTAGCTGCGAGAAAAATGAATATTAAATTTAACTAATACAGTGGAAACTGAAGAAGAACCAAAACAAGTACCTCTTGAAGTTTTCGGAATACCGATGCTTCCAAATCGCTGAACCCAGTTCCATCAATGTTGCTTGTCCTCGGTTCAGGTGTTTGGGTTGACCTTGCCGGTAGCCCTCCCGATTCTTGAACAGAAGCAACAATCAATGGGACAGGGAAAACATTGTACACAGAATGGTTCTTCAGTGCAGTTTGCTGTAAAAAATCAAGAAGTGTTGGTTAGCCGCACAACAAAAACATATAATCAATTCCGACACATAGTACAGCTTGTTAAAGACCCACGAGGTGATATGATATGGAAATGGTACAAATGAAATCAAAATTGATGATTGAACCATAAACAGAGACAGCAAGACACCATGCATGATAAAACATAGGCACGCGGTTGCTTGCAAACTCCTATCTTGTAGTGGATCTGAAATTAGCTCAATTTTATCTGCTAGTTCAAGATCTACAAGACTTTTAATAAAGGTAGAAAAATTCTCCAGGACAAAAAAACAGTAGATAAACAAAACTTACTGCCGCCTCCTTGGAAGCCATGACAACAATTGCTGAACCCTTGCTCTTTGATTTCCTAGTCTTGATCACAATGTCTTCAACCGTGCCGAATTGCTTAAAGATCTCATCAAGCTTTGCTGCCGTGTAGTAATCTGCACCCCCTTCCCAAGAAACCTTCAAGATCTTACCCTTGTCCGTTTTTGGTCCGTTCTCTGGAGTTCCACCCTTCTTATCTCCATGTGCCTAAAAGGAGAAATAACCAAGTTGTGGTCAGTCAGTAGTAGTACCAACATAAAAGGTACAAATCAACAAATCTCTTGCATAACCTTAAGATTTTACTTTGAAGGCAAGTATTGCGGATGCATTTCTGGGGAATGACCTATCAGCATTGTGTGCGGCAAGGATTACTCTGTTTGTAGGTTAACACTTCTAAAAAAATCATCACCCACAGTATGAAAGTACTCCCTCCATTCACAAATATAAGATGTTTTAACCTTTTTCCCGAATCGGATGTATATAGACACGTTTTAGTGTGTTTATTCACTCATTTTAGTCCGTATGTAGTCCAACTGAAATATCTAAAACATCTTATATTTGTGAACGGTGGGAGTATATATTACTCTGTTTGTAGGTTATTATCCTCAATGCTACATCCAGTCACTTATATACTGTTCCGCCTTCCTCCGCAAGGCTACAATTGCAAACCCTATCCCCTCTGATCAACTATCACTCTTCAGTAATACTAATTCAGCAGTACGCAAGTTTTAGGGGCATTATTTTGGCTTATATTTACACCTAACGTCTAAAGCTCAACTTCGGGGCACTGATTACAAAACCACGAGGGTGAATATTAATTCAGAAGTACACTAGCTGGATGAGATCTTTAAGCAATTCGGCACGGTTGAAGAACTAGCTCAACTTCGCGTGCAAGAGGCAGGCAGCAAACTATAAGTGCAGCAAGAGCACAGCGCTATCAACCCTACATGAAGAAACATAGGAATTGAATAGATTCAAACAACAGAGAGACATTACTGGAGTCGAAGCAGAGCCAGAGACGCCGGACTTCTTGGCAGCGAAGAACTCATCGAGTTCGCGCTTGACGTCAGCAGCCTTCCGCTTATCCTCTCGCCTGGCCAGCTCGACGGGGTCGACAGCGGGGCCTCCGCCGGCGGCGAAGGCGCGCTCGCGCTCCTCTAGGTCGGACACGGCCTTCCGCCGCTTGACCCCGGTGGCGGCGGCGCGGGCAGCGACCTCGCGGCGGCCACGGAGGCGGGCGTCGAACTGTCGGCGGAGGGACTCGTCCCGGAGGAACTTGTATGAGCTGGCGAGGCTCTGGAAGTCAGCGGTGGCGTTGGGGTCGTCGGGGCGCTTGTCGGGGTGCCGGAGCCGCGACTGCGTCCGGTAGGCCTTCTCGATCTGCTCGACGCTCAGCGCCGCGCCTTCCTCGCCGGACGGCAGGCGGAGCACCTCGTAGTGGTCGACGTCGTCCCCCTCCTGCCCCATCGCCGCCATGGCGGAACCGGCCGCGATTCGGCGAAACAGGAGCGACCCTCAGATGCGGTAGCGTGCGACTACGAGGCGCTGCTCGGGTGGTTAGGGCAGGAGGTGCACACTAGCCGAGCGAGCCGAGGGTGGGCGGCCGCGGTCGAGGCTCCTTCGGCGGTGCAGGGATGCCGGCGAGACCAGGGCGGCGCGGCAAGGCGAGCCAAATCCCAGAACAGAGGAGGCTAACCCTAGAACGCTGGAGAGACCTGAGCGGGACGAGCGGGTGAAGAAACCGCGAAGTATCTCCAGGAGCGGCGCCGGGCCGGGTGGGGGAACGGGGGGGCAAGGATGGG